>NC_053404.1:4887104-5073104 GCF_016859285.1 Xiphias gladius
GGAATAATTGTCCTTTCATGAAATAAGGGAACTTCATTTGGCCTTTGCAGAACCGCCACTTGACTCCTCGTCATCTGTAAATGAAATCATAGGAAGCTACAGTACATTTGATGCAGCGGTGCACACACTATCAAATGGAGGAACAGCCCTAAGCAAGTTCACATAAATTATGAAATTTGAATAAATTGCAAGAGAGAGAATGATTCTGCACAAATTAACCTTAGAAGCAAAAATGTATCTTTTCACACTCCTCAAAGCCATTGAAATTAATTCTCAGATCAGTAATTCTGGCTGACTTTAAGCCTCCATCCACTCTTTATAAGTGCCATTAAAACAAAAAAAAAGTTAATATTGAATATGATGTTGATATTTAATGTCTTTAAAGAAAAGTTGCAGCCATAGTTTACACAGATACAAGTGTGACTCGTTAATGTGTTTTGGATAGTTCTTGGACAAAAACGGAGCTTTACTGCACAGAGGAATAAGAAAAAACAGACTTTGGATACACACAATACTAATACTTGTTAGTAAGATAAATTCAGCGCTGGTTTTGGTTGTTTTAGCATTTTTCAGCTCTTGTTTAGGTTTTATGACAACTGTACTGTTTGGGCTCAGTCTCACCACTCTTGTTAACTTTCCAGCAGCAGCAAGCTGCAACAAAAAGAAAAAAAAAACCCTCTAAACTACCTGGTAAGCATAGTAGTGCATTTAGTCACTAAAGAGGTCGATATTTTCTCAGGAGTCGGTGGAGACCAAACCAGAGCTCAATTGAGAGTGAATATTGGATTTATATTCATCCAGTGGACAGGAACAACACTCCAAATGAATGTTAAAGTTGTACTGTATCAACTTTATAAGATGCTGATATGTTAGTGTTGTGTTTACAGGTTTTTTGCTGCCTCCTGGTGGCCAAAAAATTAGTTAATGCAGGTTTAGATAGCATGCTAATGTTTAGTATGTAATGTCAGCTTGTTAACATAAATGCTCAAAATGCATGAGGCTGACTGTGGGTGACAGAAATATGGTCATTATAGGGTCACATTTTGAGCACAAAAGCTGCTCTTTGAGTTATAGCCTTCGGTTTCAATAACTGCACTGTTCCATTCATTATTTATTACTTGTAATGTTACTTTGAACCCTGACTAGGAGATCTGTAATTCTAAGCTAAGTTAGCCTGGCTTGTAACTGTAATGTAGCTAGTAATGTTAACATGGCTTTACAAACACCAGAGATTAAACACCGGCTGTGGTTACATTCACACATTTTTTCAGTCTGATTGAAATCATTTCTGATTGAAGATTTCGGTCAACTGTTTACATGGGCTGTGCTCTACACAGAGGACCAGTTCAGCTTGGAACTGAACCACGATTTTTGGGGCTAGCATTTTTTTAGCAACAGTTCTCATCATCATCATGTCATAAAGAACAAATGGACAGTTTGACTTGCTGGTGGTGCTAGATGAACTGTCATCAAATTACTACATTCATTACGGGACTCATCATCTGGGCAGCAGGAGTGTCTGTACCACATTCCATGCAATCCAGGTCCTGTACATATTTCACTCTGAACCAAAGGATAGGACCATCAGAAGCTAGAGCAGAACCAGAGCTATACCACTATTGCTATAAATCAATTTACAGATAAAGGTCATGTAAAAGCAGCAGAATCTGCTGGGAGATCTAACCTCCCACCTCCCCTTTAAGAATTTTTTTTTTCAACAGCTACAGAAGGAGGAAAACATTAACTGGGAACATATCATAGCTTGTATCTTGGAGAAGCCATCCCATGCATGTGCCCTATATCATTCAACTAATGAAAGACTAAATGCCCAACAAATTCTGATCTGTTCTTTTCTGGTCTATTCTTATTTTAATCTATCAGTGTTTGAAAGGGAGGATCCATTAGGGCCTTTCCTTTCATTTGAATAATCCCTTTACCCTCCGGATCTGGCCTGGGGATACGGCTGCCTATAGGTTTAGAGAATATTAAATATCTCTCTTGATACCACATCATCCAACTCACTCAGGAAACTCTGCTCTCACCAGTCCTGTATCCTCGTGCACAAATGTCTGACAGCCAGCAGTACCACAATTTCCAGAAACATTGCATTCTTTAAACTGAAACAGAGATTTGGTTTCAATGAACAAGATGTTGCGACTTTGCAGAATCATTCCTGTAATTATTTTTGGATTTTAAAAATTGACTTTACTGTCCTTTTTCCTCGTAAATAAATAAATAAAAGATTGCTGATATAGACTAACATTTGTTTAATTCAATGCTTGCCATCTTTGACTAAAGCCGTTTACAGAGTTTACAGAACAAAGTTGCTCTGGGTGCTATAAATAGAGAAAGCTGTGATAGAAAACCTTCAAATTGTAGGTATTTCATATTTTTTCCATTCATTGTTATGTTGTATTTTACATATGCATGCAAATTTTTAGTATTTATGATACAGAGAAGATGTCACATTATTCAAACCAGACTTGAAATGAAATACATTTATTTACATTTATTAATTTGGCAAATACTTTTGTCCAAAAAAACCCTACAGATTAGGTACAGTCAAGGAGAAGTCTTTGAGAGTAAGTGCCTCAGTACTCAGTCACCGGAATGAAAAGCGGAGTGAAATGAGCTGCCTGTGGCTGGTTGAAGCCCAGATGTGCTGTCGCATTTTAGACCATTTGCTGAGGTTTTACTGAGCATGCTGGCAACCTGACAGTGGGTACTTTTGTACTTTTGTAATAGTCTGCACTCAGCCTGTGTTGGAAGACTCAGGGGTCATGTATTTTCACATTCCATATGGCCTTCCATCCACCATAGCTACCCTTCATATCTACTAGGTACACTACTTTATCACTTTTGCAATTTCAACAATCCACTGTTTCCTTCCACTATTTAGAATGTTGCCACATCAACTTTTTTTCAGTAATGACTTTACGGTGACATGCCTACCAAATGTAGTACTGGGCAGTAAAACCAATACTCTACCAATAAAAATAATGCATATGTTAGGGGGGCTGGAGCCAATCCTAGCTGTCATTGGGCGACAGGCGGCGTTGCCTCTTTTGGCTGTCATTGGGCTGTCATTGGGCGACAGGCGGCGTTGCCTCTTTTGGACAGCTCGCCTTTCTGTCAGAGGGCTGACATATCGAGACAAACAACCATTAATGCTTGCATTCACACCTACAGGCAATTTTAGAGTTGCCTATTAATCTAACTTGTATGTCTTTGGCATGTGGTAGGAAGCTGGAGTACCCGGAGAAAACTCACAAAGGTACGAGGAGAACATGCAAATTCCACACAGAAAGGCCCCGGCCAAAACCCAGAACCTTCTTGCTGTGAGTCAACAGTGCTAATCACTGCACCACTGTGCCAGCCTATTTGGTCTTTAAAATGATTGTAATTGATAATATATTGTTTGTATATAAATGCGACAATCTTGGTGAAAATTGGTGCAGTATTAATGCTTCTTTCGGGCTATTCTGCTACAGTCTGTTCTATGATACTAAAGGGTGCCAAAGACAAGAATTTCAAAAATATACACAGGGGTTTTAAACAAGTTCTCTTCTTCAACATCTGTCAACATTTTGTGCTAAAATTAAATGCAAAACTTACAAAATGACTTTGTGTGGACCACAAGAGGTTGCACAGGCGGTTCTCTTGTAATTTAAATGAAGTTTTACTTAACGCAAAAAGGAATAGGAGAAAAACAAAAAGGTGCAGATGTGAAAGACTCTTTAGACTGTTTATATCAAATTAAAATCTATTTCTCCTGATTATGAATTAAAGCATTATTTCACAGTAATTTATGCAAGCATTTTAGATTTCAATTTTCATTATTTTTACATGATCATAAATGAAGAGGCTCTTGATTTTACCTTGGTTGCATTAGTTAGCACAATAACTGAAATGTAAGAAGTCTGGCTTAATGAGATTTTATTTTAGGTATTTAAGCAGTAGACTGTGTCTTTACTTGATCAGTGGGGTTGCACAAAAGTCTGGACCCTGTACCTATGCAAGGTGAGCAGGCATCCTTTTAAAAATCCATTGCCTTGCTGTTCTTATACCTGCACGAATAACTGACACAACATGTAAACGCATGCATCAAAAGTGAAAACACAGGATCACCTTCCTGTTTTCACTCTCAGACTGAATATCTGGTCTCAGTACAAGGAGCATCATTAAATAATAACCGAGTCTAGTGCAACTTGACTGCTGATTTGGATGTTTTATGCCAGCAGTGCTAAGAGGATGGAACCTCTAGCAGAGATGAGGAGCAGTCTACAGAGGTCTGGTAAACTCAGTCCTGTATCACTCCACACCTTTTGATGTTTTTCATTGCCAGACTTGTCATCAGACCCAACTGACACTGACTCAAGTGACATCACTCAAGGACATTTATCAGACCTCACACAGCTCCCCCTGGAGATACAAAGGGCTTTATACAACTTTTTTCAACTTTGCAATAGTACTCCCCAGCACCTGGAAACAGACTTTGATGTGTAAAATAGAGTTCCCCTTTAATTTACTGAAAAGGAACTGAGGCCCAATGCATCAGTCCTCTCGTTTAAATGAAGAGTTCTTTACAGTTAGAATAACTGAATAAGAATTACAACAGATAAAAAAAATAAGTAAAAAAAAAATCAGCTGTTTGCTTGTACAATAATGGAATGGTTGTACTAAGATTAAAAAAAAGATAGAAAACAAGAGTTTAAAAAAATTAAATGCTCAGTAAAAAAGCAGATTGGCAAAGGCCTAACCAGTAACTTTGCAGAATCATGATATGCTCTCTTCTTCAAATTTCACCCTCAGCAGAGTCACATTTTGAGCACAAAAGCTGCTCTTTGAGTTATAGCCTTCTGTTTAAATAACTGCACTGTTCTATTCATTATTTATTACTTGTAATGTTACTTTGAACCCTGACTAGGAGATCTGTAATTCTAAGATAAGTTAGCCTGGCTTGTAATTGTAATGTAGCTGGTAATGTTAACATGGCTTTACAAACACCAGAGATTAGACACCGGCTGTGGTTACATTCACACATTTTTTCAGTCTGATTGAAACCATTTCTGACTGAAGATTTCGGGTCAACTGTTTACATGGGCTGTACCCTACACAGAGGACCAGTTCAGCTTGGAAGCCACGATTTTTGGGAAGTGGAGAAACATACGTTACCACACATGTACATCAAGACAGAGCGCATGCACAAAAAAATATGCAGCCAGAAAGTAATCGCGTTAAATCGTTTACATGGTACAATTTTTTTTTTTTTTTTTTTGATCGGTTTATGAAAAGGTTTAAACTACCACTCTGCAACCACTTCAATCAATTTTGGGCTTGTTTATTCTGATTGACATGTTTAAATGGACAACTCTGTGACTATGTACTGGCACACATGCTAGACATCTTTTGGATCCGTTCAGAAATTGACCCGCAAAAAACCTATCCAAACCCAACGTGCAATAATAATTTTTAAAGAGGGACCATGTCCTAAGGAGAACCAAGAACAGTTAGATCTTATCAAAATAGACCTGAGGATAACTTGGTTGGGTTTTGGTTTCTCTAAATCACACACTGAGAGCCTTTCTGCTAGGAGAGCCTTTCTCAGCTACAACAAAAGGATTTAACTTCAAAAAGGTTCCCTACATACCAAAAAGGCTTCGTGCCGGGTTCATAGAATCACAGGTACACACACAGCTACTAAAGGGTTACTGCTAGTCAATGTCCCCCGTGTCTTAAAGTCCCCCCCTTCATTATACCGCCCACTCTTATGTTGCATTTTTTAAATATGGTCCTAGCAGAGTTTTGAGGATGTTCTTACACTTTAAAACAGCCTTGTCTGACTTCCTGCCTATACATTGATTTTTATCCATTGTATCAACACCAAAGGTTTTTGAAATATTAAAACAAACATCATGTGTGTTGCATTACTTACTGTGCCATCCTTGACTAAAACGTATTTACTCCTGCACCTTAAAGAGTACCCACTTCTGTTACAATAGCCAGTGTCTTGCCGTACTATTCATAAACTGGTATTTTATTCATGAGCTGAAAATTTCTATTCTTTCAGGCCGATACTGGAGTCTCCTGGGTATTATTTTCAGGTTCTCTGGAAGCTGCATTTGTGACTAGATGTGACTACAGTCCTGAACGAGCTAATGGCTACAACTACAGCTCCCAACATCCCCAGGGTGACCATGGCCTTCCAGCTTTTCTGTTTTACCTTGGGTGCTTAGTATATCTGAGCTTTTTCCATTGATATGCCTCATCTACTGCCTTCCCTTGGTACTATTATGCAAAGTAAGTAAGAGTGTTTAACCACAAGGTCAGGGCTAGAGGGCTGCAAGGGGGCTAGAATCTCCTGGGAGCCAACACAGATGTTGTTGATGCTGGATATAGCCACTGTATACCAATTTTCAGGAAGAGTAGGTGCTTAGCATCATTATCACAGGATAAATTTCATATATGAAAATACTGACTAAAAATACGGGCTGTCAATATATGAGTACGGTATGAGTTTATGTATGTGCATATATGATATTTTCAAGAATTCTTTGTCGACACGTAAAGTCTGACTTTATTTTAACTTTCAAAGATGGCCAATTGTGTGTATCTCGTATCATGTGCATGTACACGCTGAAAGAACAGTGTTCACACCTCTGTAGGCAGAGAGGCAGATAACACAGGTGACATTTTTTTTGTAAATAGGCAAATATAACATTATTCCTCACAGTCATGGTGAGTTTCTGCAAAAGGATCATTTAAATAAAAATGTTTTTTTTCTGACCTCAACATAATAGACATCTTTTCTTTTATTGACATAAACCGCTGTAAACTTTAATGATAAAAAAATGTGATAACACACTCATTTCAATTTAAATGAGTCAAATTTTGTTATTTTCACATTTTTATAGCCTTTCATACTGGAGACTCTTCAAAATGCATATCTGACCGATCTTGGACCCATTCATAGTAGACAGCTGTAAAAAAAGATTAAACTCTGGTTGCGCTGTTAGCACAGACTCCAGTCTGCAGTGTAGCTCCATTCACCTCAATGTTAAACCAGAAAATTACACTGAATAATTAACAAATAAATTTTAAGTTTAAGCTCAGCTGTCTCTTTCTTTCCATACACGCTCACACTTATCCACAGATGTGATTTCGCTCTCTCTCACCTCCTTTCTTTTTTTCTCAATCTCCATTTTTGGTGAGTCGGTTTAATGGCATTTAAATGTCATTTAATTATTTCCATTCCTGACAGAAATAACAGTTAACTGATGCAATCAGCATCCTTCTCACGTCCAAGTCATGAGGAAGGTTGTGAGGGAGGGTCCGCTGCATGTGTTGAACCACTCCAACAACGGTTACTTTGTTGCTCAGAAGTTGGTCAGAATTGGGTATAAATGACACTTTGATAGCCTCTTTGTGGTCATATATGATCACATGTTCCTGTAGTATCTGGTTTTGTGATACATCCCTTACATCCTTATAATAAAAGGCAAATCAGTTTAGATAACAGGGAGCAGTTCAGTATTTTACATGTCTGTCACCTAAAAATTTGTGACCTGCCTTAAAGAATAGAACAAAAAGACACAAAGGAAAAAAATGGAGCCCTTCTTATTGGAATGAGTTTTAAAGTAAAGCAGCCCCATGACCGCCATGCCTGTCAGCTTGAGAAACATTTATACTATTGAAATTGCGGTCTGACTTTGAGAGAACAGGCTAGTCAGAGTTGGAGCCTGAGTTGTGTGCATCTCTTTTATTACTATATTATCCATCAGAACAGGAACAGCTAAAAGGCACACTGAGTCCCAGCTTGTTCTTGCATCTGTATATGCTGTAATCAGTGGCAGATGCCATGGGTGAGTTTTTGCAAGGGGGTAGGTTTGGTTTTAGAAGTGGCATTTAAATGGTACTGTATATAAAACTATTATATATAGCTGTTATCCTTCTAAACCAATGGTTAACATATAAATGCATTGTTAAAAATCACTGCTTGTTCTGAAAGACAATTGTAAGTCATTCAATGGATTTCAACACCACTTTTCAATCACCTGATGTGGATCATTTTTTACACATTAATTTTTTTTTCTTTGATATATTAACAGTTAACTGCTAATACACCTTTTTTGTTTGGCCGGGATTATTTCAGGCTTTCATTATAATGGCAGCATGGACAAAGCCTCATCCAGCCTGGCTGACATGTCAGCCACTGGCACAGAAATGTTGCATATGGATGGATCATTCGCAACACTAAAACTGAGTGACATAGCGGCTGGGAGCTGTGTCTGATGTATGGACCCCTTACTACCCCTGTTACTAAAGCTGACACTTTCCTTTAACCTTTTTTCTTAATATAAAGCAAGACTGATTGCAGGCATTTAGATTTTCTCTCTTCACTTGTCTGTCTATATATGTGTGTGTGTGTGTGTGTGTGTGTGTGTGTGTGTGTGTGTGTGTGTGTGTGTGTGTGTGTGTGTGTGTGTGTGTATCTGCATGGCTTCACTATTCCGGGCTTTGCACTGTATAAACACTGAAATTAAGATCGCTGACACCCCTTAATTTTAATCTCATTAATGTTGGGACACATACATGGTGGTGTTGCTGTCTGTCCAAGATTATCGCTCAGAGTTCCAAATTTTGGCAACGACTGGCCAGATTTTAATGAGATTTCATGAGCAAATTTGTATAATCTTAAAGCCAAATAAGGAAGTTTTTAAAATGACAATAAATGATGTATTTCACCATGCCTTTTACCTTTAGTGTTTAATCTTTTTTATAAAATCATTTTTACATAAATAATATGTAGGATCAATATTTATTGAATTAATGCCATCCCCATCCCTCCTCTTTTTCACAAGCACCTTGACCTGGATTACTGAGATTCTTCACAGACATATATTATAGATATTATAAAGTATATAGGGTAAATTAGCCACAGCTTGCCCAACTGATTAGTTGTTAGTGAATGTCAGGCATGTCTGGCCACAACTTCATAAACTGATGAATAAATAAATACAATGTGAAATTTTTGATTACAGGTTTGAGCATTGCTGTGGCTCTGCCCTGTGGCACAATTTTATTAAATGTTATTTTATTGAGTTGTGTTGCCATTCACAGACTGAAAGAATTACAGAATCTCAGATGAGGTATGAAGGTGGTTTAAGGCAGACACCTGGTTCAAAGCACATTACTTACAAGTTATAAATAATTTATTTTCTTATTACTTTTATTGTGTAAATCTATTATATCCAAATGTTTTAATTGTTATTAAGTATTAATTATATATCAGCTTTATAGTGATAAAATTTACAGTATGTTCATATGATACAACCAGATTTAGGCGACTTGCAGCATATAAAATTAATACATATTGAATAAAGTAAATGTTTTGCAGAGTCAAGATGTACATGTATGTTTATGTGTGTGCACGTGTACATATAGAAGAGAGAGGGGGTTATAGAGCAACGGCACACAAACACATGCGTACATATTGGCTGTCCAACATAAATGTTACAAACCAAAGTTAAAATCAAATGTACTCCCTTGATTAACCTCCTCTCTTCAAATAGGGGAAAAAAGTTAAATAAATGAGAGGAAAAGTAAAAGATTGCATCACTTAACACGACACGATATCCTGGAGCTGACGCCTAAATTTCAAAATAAAAGTCGTTAGTGGTCATTATTCTGGCAGACAATTTTTACACCCTATTTCCAATGATATTGAAAATTATGCATAGTAACAAATTGCAAAAATCTCCACATCCCCCACTGAGGACATGATGTCAGTGTCCTCAATGGAGGCTACGACCTTGGGACCCCGCAACAGCTGCCCGTTTTACCCAGTCTTGGAGCAAGGTAATCAGAATCCATATAATATATAGACGTTCTATTGTTTTCTGGATTTGTCTACTGTCATGACAGAGACCAATATGCATAGATGGTAAATACTACAGTATTATGTATTAGGTACAGTATTTAGCAAACTGTCAATCTGCTTTACAACTCCCTCCCTGTGGTGGAAGTTGACCTCTTGGCAACAGAGGAGTGAATTTACTCTCCTTCACTCATTCATCTTTAATGATGATAGACAAGCATTATACTGGTGTTTGTGCACGCTTTATGCATTCTTTATTTCTACGTTTGATTCCAAAAGTCTACTGGAGGCTGCTGTATCTGAGATTTCTTGCTGTTCTGTGGTGCAGTTGTGTTCCTGTTAGAACCCTCACTTTTCATGTCAGTGATCAGCTGATGAGTAGAAGCTTGTTACACTTTGACACTGACTTCATCATTTTGACAATGTAAATGTTCACATTTAGTTTTTTGGTTTTTTTTTTAGTTTGTTTTCCTGAAAAGGGAATTTGTATATGCCATGCTTTTTGCCATGTCTAACCACATTTGAGTTTCATCATCTTTTTTGAGTTACGATGACACGGAAACACAACAGAGATACTATCAGCTAGTGTGAAGACAAAAAAAACCTGAAAACGCTATAGATCATGTTAGTGTTCTGATTCTGCTGTGACTCTGAACTTTACTGTCTGAACCTCTCTGAACTTTATAGAACATTACTGTCTTGCAAGTTTCATGCACAAAAGCAATGTCAAACGTCATAAAAAGAAAGGAATAAGCTCACTTTGATCACTGGCTGCCTTGTTTCAGCCTGTGATTGGTTGTTCAGTTTCGTGCACCAATCTACATCAAGCTGGCCAGTTTACATTTCCCAAAAATTTATGTCGTAGCTTGGTACAGTTGAGCAGCTGCTTTCCCTGAAACTTCACTGTTGTTGTTTGTCAGCATGGTTTGACCATTATACCATATTGTTGCATTTTCTTTAAACAAGCATTTGTTATGTGTATGTGTCTGTCCCGTGGTATGTTTATGTGGAAACAATATAATATATAATCTTATTTTGTATGTACCTCTAATGCAGCAGTGTGCAGCATTTGTCTCGAAGACAAATTTCCTCTAGGGGACAATAAAGTTTGTCTTATCATATTTTGTTAAACCTGAATTAATTTCTGGCCATGTGGGGGCAGTGTTACAAGCTGCCATTAGCATTAATTTGGAGCTGTGTGATGACTGTAAGTCCAATATTAAGTTTACTTTTAGCTCCGTTTTTGGTTGCTACCAACTCCTGAGAAAAATATCTTTCACTTTAGCTTTTAAATTCACCGCTATGTTCATTAGCTATTCGCAAACTTTTTCTGTCTGTTGTTTGGTGCTGGGCAGGTAGTGTACAGTGTATTTATCAGAGCTCTAATGCTGAAAACAGCTCCCTGCTGCTGCTTGAAATAAGGACGAAGAGAGTGGTTCAGTCTCACTACTCAAAAACAATGAGCTAAGAGGCTCTGAAAAAACTCTGCTGATTGGTGGGGAACTGCAGTGTTGGTGATAATTCCTGTGGGTTTGTCACGATAAGCGTCATCTTTCACATCCACTTATTAGCCTGAGCTGGCTCAGATGCCAGCACTTACCTAAGTACAAAACGTTTTTCACGTTAACATGTGGTTATATGTGGTTGTATATTATTAGCTGAATAAATATCTTGCAGCACCAGCATTTGATTTTTTTTGTCAAATGACATTTGAAATTAATTAGTATTAAAATTGGAATGACTTAAAATATTTCACAGCCCTAACACAATCCGTCTAAACACAACTGAATTAAATTTTTGTTTGCCTAGGATGTGGCTGAACTGGCCTTCATCTGTTTTCTTTCCTCCTACTCTCTGTGCTCACATATACAGTAATTTAATTTGGCCAGAGTATAGTTGGCTGTATTAAATTCCAAATAAAGCTGTTTTTATTTACATGTTTTTCTGTTTCTTCAATTCATTCAATTGAATGAGATACATAGAGAGTTGTGCTTGCAGAGGGGAAAGCCCAACCTTTCACCCGCTGGACAATTGTGGCGACTTTCTTCTACGGAAAGTAGCAAAGGATTGTCCAGAAAGTCTTTATATTTGTTGCTAGGTGCTTTTTTGAAGCCAAGTGTCTAAAAAGATGTGAAAAGTTGGTAAATCTAGAGACAAAGGCTCTAAGTTGGCATCACTGCCTGTAACCCCCCCCCCTGATGGCACAATAGAAACTGTTTGCGCCTATTTATTTTGAAAGAGCAACAACCAGTGGTATAACTTCAGCACTTGGTCGCACAGCATTCGGCTGACAAATGGTGGAACTTTATCAAACACTTACTAACTCAGTCAGTCAGTCACAGACATTCATGTTTATAAGGCTGGCCCCCGCTTCAAACATACAGAGGGACCATATTTTTTACCTGAAACATTTAAATTGTATATTTTGATATTGTTTTTCTTTTTTTGCTTGTTGATTCATTTGGTTTTCTGTTTTATTGCTTTTAAAACACACACTTTCTTTCTTTCTTCCAGTCCAGTCCTTTCTATCGCTACAGCATTGATTTCTCCACATTTACAAATTAAGGTTAATTTTTTTTCTAGATTTTCATGTCTGTACGGCACTGTATGTGTATGTACATGTAGGGGTGTATGTGTGGGTGTGTTTGGAGTGATGCATATTCATCCATGCATTGCAGATTCTTGAAGGCGGGAGGAGAAATAGAAGATGGAGAGACAGAATTGGGCCAATGAGTGGCAGAGCTCCCCGCAGCCTCAGCCAGAGTGCTGAATGTCTGAGGAGGGACTGAAGGCCCCTGGGCAAATACTGACATCACTGTTTCGGCTTTCTCTCGTCTGGCAAGACAGCCCCATGTAAATATTATAGCCAGAACCACACACACGTGCTCATAAAGATGACTGCACTCACACACTGTGAGTCTGAGTAAAGCTCTTAACTTCTGTGACGTTGTGGGAAATTGAACCATCACCTTCAGTTACTAATCATGAAAGGCACACGAGCACTAGTGTCTAACTTTTAGCTTTAATAGAGAAGTTCTTGCATCATACTCACTGGGTCTTCTTTTTATATTCCATCATACCCTCTGTAATACTCACCAAGTAATTGCTGAAATGTGGGAATGTGGCAAACTTTCCAGAAACATAAGCAGTCAGATGACCTGGGGTCTGTTTCATGAAGCGAGTTCAACATAGTCCGGCACTCTTTGGGCTTTCTAGCTTCACTGAGCCTAAGTTAGGCAATCCTGGATACCCTGTATCATGAAGCTGGCTATTAACTGGCTCTGTTAACTCTGGGTTTTATTTATCAGACTATGAGTATGTTCATGTAAAAGAGGAGGAGTTACAAGCAATATCATCAGAACTATGAATTAAGTACTGTTAATGTATCGTACACAATGAAACTGTGATATTGATGAGTAAATTTGGTAAAAGCCACAGCAGAAAGGGATATTCCCCCATGTGAACTTTAAAGAATATAATCACGTAACTAAAATAGCATCAGAGGCTGTACAAATATATTAAAAAATATAAATACATTTCCATAAATTACAGTAAGGCTTAGGCTATAAAAAAGTGCAGGAATTATTCCATTTGTCTTTACTGTAGAATGAGTGTTTTTTGCTTTTCTGTATGATGCTGAACTGTTATGAAACTGTTGTGAATATGTGATGCAGATTAAAAAAAAGCTCACATTATACTGCTTCTGCTGCCAAAGCAGAGAAGAGAGAAAAAAGGACAAGTAGTTAATGTCTGATGTCAATCTAATTGACATGTGTCATTTATAATCATGGGATTGTCGGACAGTATGTGGATTATTTTTCTGATAAAAGACATCAGAGGGCATAGTTTTTATTTCCAGTTATCATCACAAAGTCTCCCCATCTTGTTTTGAACTGCATTAATGGAATAAGAGTGTAAAAGCATCAACACTGTCAGGGATCCTCTTGGGAATGAAGAATCTTTGTGTAGTTAAAACAAAGTTCTAGCTGTCATTATGCAGCGATTACGTTTGGCCAGCTCTCCCTCTGTTTGTTAGAAGCTCTGTTTTAAATCCAATGCGACACATGGAATGCCATACATCTATAGAATTATCTATTGCTCTTTCTTTATTTATTACTTTATCATAAACTCTTTTGTCCATGTCATGATCCTGTAGAAATGATGACTTGATGTTTCCAGTGACCTGATTGGTCAGTAACTTGGCTGTTGTCAGATTTTGATCTGATTATCTGATGTTAACCTGCTCTGGAGCAAGTTAGCCATAGAGCAAAGTTTACCATAGTGATTTGCCTACCCTAGTTAAAAGTGAGCCAGCTTTGTGATACCCGAAAAACCAGAGTTCAGCCCAAAGATAGCTAATCTCGCTTTGTGGCAAAGGCTAACCAGACCGGTCATGAACTAACTTATTTGGAAGAGAAAAAAAGGTGAATGGTAAAAGTATTTCCCAAACTATCCAAACATCCATTACAGTTTACAGAACAATTTCCTGGCTCATCTTTGACCTACCACAGTACAGTACTCCTGTAGGTATTGTAGTTGTGAGTACTGACTTTTTGTTTTATCGCCAAATAAAGTAATCGTTATTATCTGGATCAACTGTTGGCTTTTTACATCCTGCTTGTGTTCCTGGACCATCTGGACTTCTAATCAATATCACTGTGTTCCCAGATCTCACATATTATTCTGGTGAGAACAATCTTATCTCAATTGATAGATATGATGGCTGTCATGGTCACAGGTTGTTATTTGTTATTTTTGGTTGCTTGCAAATCTCAAGAAGCAAGCGCTCACATAACATGAGCCTGTCAGAGGGCGGACGCCCAGAAAGAGAGTGAGAGTAGAGACGCTTGGGAGTGGCTAAAGCTACAGATGAATGAAGAGCAACTTTTTCTTAGGACTGTGATGGACAATGAATGTTAAGCTCATCCCTGAAGTATCTGGCTTTAGTTCTCTCTGTGTCTTTTGGTTGTGAATCAATTGAAACAGAGGCCAAACTCAGTGCATGGATGTTAACATGTGAATAGTACGGGCGGGGAATGAGTGAACTGATGGCAGGAAGATAGTCAACTGGAGTTTCGTAAGGCCTGCATCCCCTTCTTGTTGATGACAACCAGGACATTCAGATATGTTGTGGCCTTTTAGTAGCTGGTACAGCCATACGGCTCAGTGTTGATTAAATCCCTCAGAACTAATAAGAAAATAATTTTACCAGTCCTACATGTGGGTTTTTTTTTGTTTTGGGTGATTTTTTTTTTTTTTTCAAACACATGGCTGTTTTCAGTCTGGACACCCAGTAAATTGGCCAATATTTGTTCATGTATGATAGCCTGAAAGAGTGTGTTAGGCAGCCGGACTGAACCGTCAACCAGCAACCATTGCGGTCTTTCAGTAATATGATTGTAGGTGTGTTTGCCCTTTACCATGTTTATGACCTCTTCTGCTGCTGTATTTACTCTCTGTACTATAGTGCCAATGACAAATATGCTTTTAAATGGTTTTTAAAGCACTGGCGGACACACAAGGTGTAGAAAGAGCATATAGTCACAACTAGTTGGGAGTGCAAATTACATTATTTGCCAGGGTTCAGTTACTCTTTTCGGCCTGACTCTTCCAGAATGTCTTAAACCAGATTCAGCCCAGATTGAGCTCTGAATGAAAAAGCCCAGGTCTCTTACTGATTTAAATAAGGCCAGTCCTGCGCTGAAGTTGGGATGTCAACGCAGAGGGCTCTGGTAAAAAAAAAAATGCAGGGTTGTCCAGTAAAAATGTTGAACCTGCTAGAACATAGTGTCATCTGGAAAGTTGCTGCGTTGGCCAATAAAATACACCCAATTGCTCATTCCTGCTGGATTTGTAACATGAATACATTAATTCTGCAATTTACTTCCTACAAAAGATAAAGCAGTTGCTGCCGTGATAACTTCCCAGACGGGTAAAATCATGTCTGTGAGTATTATAGACAGCTGTGCAGTGTTTTGGTGTCTGATCGTCTTTCAAACTCGATACGTTTTTAAAATCCTGATTTGCTGGATTGTATTTCACGTCTCACCTGAACCGGAAAAATCACACCCCCACTAACAAAGCCTGTTGCGTTGTTTTAACACAAGGTTGATTTCAGCCTAAAAACCCCTGAAAAAGTGTGTAGGCCTAAATGATGTTTCAGTAATATTTCTTGGGGAAGGCAGTAAACACCATTTTTCATCTTCAACTTAAAATGCTTTAAGATACAGCACATTCACGTAACACTATATGTCAGCTTTTTGGATTTTGATTGTGTTACCAAATTCCACAACAATTAAATACCAAGAAAGAAATTAAATTGCTGTGTACTGGCACTTAGTTACTATACCTTACACATACATCTTCCCTTTTGCAATAGCACTCAAAAAAATGTATATATGTGGCCTACCCATACTGCACCATTGCTCTTTCTGTCTCTGTGGCTGGCTTCTTCAGTCACACATGGCCACATATCTAATTTCACATTACAAGTAACAGCACAGAAAATTCAATTTGTTTTTGTTTCCCTGCCATTTAGTGCAATTTCCATAAAATGAGAGTGGCTGACATCCAAAATCAATGCCTGTTTCGAAACCCTCAAGACTAATGGGGTAGATAGCAAAAACCACAAGTTAATTGTTCGTGAATGTCCTTGAAAATTGTGTGTCAGCCTCTCTCTCTCTCTCTCCCCCTCTTCCTCTCTCTCGCTCTTTGTATCCTTAACCCTCTTTCCTCTGTTTACACTGTGCTCTTGACTGCTTCTTGAGGAATAATTTTATGCAGGCTTTGTAATGACATGGATTTTGGAAGTTTAGCAGTCATGCTTAACTGAGCCCAAACTGAAAACTGGATATTCCAATATTCATAATTTACAGATACTGCATTGAAATTTGCAAGACTCTTCTCTCACTCTTCCACAAAATAGCAAGGTGACTGCAAGTCTATCTATGTACTTGATGTGTGTATACAGCAAGAAACTGAATCAACTACTCACTGAATATCCCATCTTTCCCAGAGAAAACTTTAGATTGACAAAAGAAAAACTGAAAGCTGTATCAAAGCTGTCAACATCGGGCACTTTCCTTTATCGGAAGGGGCTTATTGAAGAAGCAGAAAGAAAACAAGGGGAGAAATTGAGGAGTATGACTGTCAGGATTCCGGATGTCCAGATTCAAACCATGTGGCATTTGCTGTGACCATTTGGCTACCAGAGTGCTCCAAGGAATCCATTTCTGTCAGTGACTGAATTGAAGCGTTAATCTTCACTTTTTTCCATATACACCTATCTTTTTATCTAGCTATCAACATGCATATCTAACACGGACGTAATGATAGCAGTATTCCCAAACAGGACTTTTTTGATTCAGTAAGTGACTCATTTTGATTCAGTTCTTTCTTTGGTTCAGTACATGACTCTCTTGGGTTTGTCCTGCCCTCTGAATCAAATAATTACTCTTAAATTAGCCCTGTACCGTCTAATCTTAGCTTGTATGGAATTTTTATTCTAATGTGCAATAAACCCACCTGGATAGCTTTGGCAGTGGGACAGTATGCTAGCTGGGTAGCTCCTAGATATACAGCTCACAGTAAAAATCTAAATGAGAAATAAGAGCTGGAGGTATATACTTGTTTCGGAGCATTGTGGTTGTAAGCAACACTGGATAAAGCATGACGGACTGTACAAAAACTGAACTTGGGTAATGTTATGTCTGGAAAGAAAAAAAATCAAACATGCTAAATAATTTGAGATGGTATGACTTGAATGCATCTATTACAGGGCTTGAGCCCCACTGTTGTGTTCCTTCATGTACAAACGAGCATGAGCTGCAGTCATCCAGGAATTATGTTTTGGTAATTATGTGTGCTCTGACAGCTGATCAATGGATCAATATCCCGCGCCGCCCTGCAGTTATATCTTGCTTTGTTGTCAATGTTTTCTGTGCTTCCTGTTTTATTTTGAAAATCACTCGTGTTTCGTTATTGCCTGTCCTGCACCAGTTAATTTCACCTGTTCCAAATTACACTTTCCACGCATTCCATGTGTATTTAGTCTGTGTTCCCCTCATTCTTTCTCAGTTCGTCTGTTTACTTTCCTGTGCTTGTTCCTGTGTTTTTCAATGAGTTTTGGTTGCCGAGTTTAGATTTCCTGAGCTTGCTTGCTTGCCTGCCTGCACGCCTGCCTGCACTTCAGTTTTTCCAACTGTCTTCATGTAAGCCTGGTTTCTTACATTAAAAAACAATTTCTTTTCCTCAGCCTGCCTGTGTGTCTGCATTTGGGTGGTCTTCCTGCGCTGTTATCAGCGACCTGTGAAAAACTGTGTGAATTGTGTAAAGACGGATCTTGACTGAGTTTGAGCACAAACTCTTGCGCAAACTCTGTGAAAGCCAACGTTATTAATATAGAGTTTAACCCGATTTACATTTTTAAAAAATGTGTTTACTTATAGTTTTCTTGCTGGCCATGTGCCAATGTTTGAGTGCTATATTTTTTATAATAAGAATAATAACCAATAGAAATGGCAATTTTGTTTGCTGCATTTTGTTTTCCCTGGTGTTTAAATAAAGCTGCTGCTGCCAAAAGTCTGTCAATGTGTCTGGTCAACAGCCAGTCATGTTTGCCTGTCCTTCTGTCTACCAAAACGGTGTTCCTTGAGAAACATTCTCCCATATGCTTCAGCTTGTACTGGATCACAGCCATTCAATATGTCCCAGTTCTTCTGATGTTTTTTTTGAGACACCACAGGGATTTACTGCAGTTTGTTGCTGCATAATGGAACTTTTCAGTCAGTAACATGTGCTGTACAGCGAGACAAGTGCTGTTGGACTGTTCTAAATCGTCATAGATGTTAAGCGATCCCAGTGTGATTAAAGTATAAGTGCTAACACAAGCTGCATTTATATTCCGCATTTAATCACAATAAGAACTCAATCATGTAAACACTTGTAATAAGTAAACTGGCTCATTGACAAAAAATTCATTTAAAGGCCTTGAATCAAGCTTTTATAATCCTTGCAAAAGAGAATTAATGTAAGCAGTCTCGCTTTCATTACATTAACATTTCTTTACTATACTTAAAAATACTATACTGCTAATAATACGAACACTATAGTCAAAGTCACGGCACATGCTGCTGTGGGTGTTTCACCCTTTCCCATTTACTAACAGCAGGAAAAAAACATCAGGTTGTTCATTAGAAAGTATACTGGTAAGTTACTAAACCATATAGTTACTTACCTCCCTCTGTCATGAATTTGTTTTCAAAAATGTACTTGAAAATTGACAACAGAATGCATGACCACCTGCATAACAACAACCTTTTTGATTACTGACAGTGGACCATGCAAACACACATTAAAGCTTCATTTCACATTTTAATCTTGTTGATGAGATTCCTTATTTGGACAAATGTTTATCAGGTGGATTGCTCGCTCAGGGTTGGGAGTGAGTTTAAGTATTTGAGTTCTGTTGACACAAGAACATCATCTGGTGATGCACTTTGGAGAGTTACCGAAAGAATGAGACTGGGAATAAATGTGGCAAAAATTTGTTTCCTCCGCAGAGTGGCTCACCTCACCCTTAAAGTGGGGACACATTACAAATGTTCAGCTGATTATGAATATAAGTTTGATGTGATAACTGAATGGGCAAAGTTGGACCAGGTCTGTTTCCAGTCTTGGTCAGTTGGTGGTAGGATGGCAGTCTCCAGCAGTTCAGGGTGGGAGAGGGTCCAAGGCAAGGGCATAGGATTCATTTCAGAAGTAAGGTGGCCAAAAAGTGTGTGCTACCCATATTGATTAACAGATCCATTACTTTATTTTTTCAGTATATGGAGCTCTATGCATGGCTCTCCGCTGAGCTCACACATCTCCAGCTACCGCAAGGACCGTGAGGCAACCAGGGGAAAGCATTCCTCTCCCCGGCTTGCTGCCTACATCTGCTGTACGTCGCCAGTGGCTGGCTGCAAGATCATGGATTTGATAGGCAAAAAACTTGCTTGACATTCACTTGTTAACTGAATAATCAGGACATTTTTTCATTTGGCCACACCACTTTAAAGCTATTGTTGATTTCAAATCAACCCAAATCCAATCAAAAATTATAATTCCAGTTTAAGTAACTGGCATGTGGAGAAATCAGTGAAACCATGTATCATGTAACATGTATCTTGTTTGTAATGGCAAACTTTGCTTTTTGCAGGAGAAAGGCTGGTATGTAAATGCGCCTAAACCTGCTTTAATCCTAAATATCCTTTATGTGCAACAATACTCTCTCTGTCAAACAGCACTAACATGTCTAATTGTTGTGACCTGCAAACCTGAGTCATTTCCCAACACAATGCTACTGATAGACTTCCAAAACAAATGCACTGATGTGAAGAATAGTTTGAGGTTTTGAAACGCTCTCTGCCTGAATGACTTTCTTTTGCCCATGTTGCAAAAGGTCACAGAGCCTTAAAAAAAACGTGGGACAGGGGAGTAAAGTGGGGGGTTCATTGCCCAACATGTCCGGCACCCTTGGTCCATGGCAGCATGCACTTTTTATATGCAGTGGCTTTTGTTTTGTTTTTTACAAGTGGGAAAAAAAATGGTTCTGCAAATGCATGGCAGACTATATGATCTGTGATCACTTCAGTATTATATCTCAGCTCAGTCATGTTAAAGACTACAGTTTTAGCCACATGTAAATACTACTTCAATATTAAAAAAGCTAATTACAGTTTATAATGGATTTTCTGACGGTAGCTAATAGGGAAATCAATGACGTAGAACTGGTGTAACTTCATCACTCAAGATTGCGGCATTCGGCTGACCAATGATGTAACTTCATCACTCAGTCAGTCAGTCAGCAACAGACATTCACATCTATATGTCTGGCCCCTTTGTTGTGGCCCAGCCAAAAAAAATCATGCATGATGGGTGCCTTTACATTCCGAGCAACTGTAGATGGGGCTATCCTGATGCTCCATTTAGTGTTTTAACTCAAATTCATGTATGCTATGTAATTCAGATGAATCAGTGCAATTCAAAGAAATGTCCTAATTATGCATTAATAAGTGAATGATGCATGTAACCTTTTTTCTGAGGGCTGTTCTTGAGATTTATAGATTATATATCTATATAGATTGCAAACAAAGGTTGTATAGAGCTGTGAAGTTCCCATCATATACTTGTAAAAAAGAAATATTATTAGTGAATTATTTTACATCACACTTAATTTTTGAAATGCATCCACATAGGTGTGTGTATAAACAGCAGCATTCTTGTAAAAATCAAAATTTTGTGTTTGGAAAAACTCTTCTAAAGGATGGAATATTGATATCTTATCCCCTGACATTACAACACAAGGTAGTTTGTAGTCTGAGAGCAGCAGTATCTGGGCACAGACACTGTGAACAGATTGCTATACACATGCTATTGATTGGACTCTGCAGGGCTCCAATAGCTCATTGCCTGCAGAGCCAGATGGACTTTCCCTGCCTCTTGCTCTCAATGGTCATCAGCCTGCCCAACTCATCTCACCCATATAGAAAAACATGCTGAGGATGCAGGAAAACTGACAAGGCTGTGCCATTTCAGAAATCTAAATAGATCATTACTTTGATCATCGCTGAGATTGGACAGAGAGAAACAGGAGGAGACAGGAGTTAGAATGAAGACCATATTTAGTTTTCCTGTCTAAATCCACATGATACTGTTAGTCAATAATTTCTGCTGCAGATTCTTTATGCTGTATTTCCATTAGTGTATTTCTGTGTTCTGATAAATATAAGTGCACCAATTTCTCAATGAAGGAAAAGTAGGAAATGCAAGGCACCTCACACTCTTTGATTGAATTCTGATGACGAAAAAGGATGGCCTCGATCTGACGCCATATCTAGCAACAACTCTTACAGTACACTGCAACTCAAACACTGGGAATAGGATTCATTTGTAACTACATGTGATACAGTAGATGTATATGAAGACAGTGGCCTGCATGAATCAGTATCTGATCTAAGTATACATCAACCCTTTCTACATTCAAGGTTTAATTACTCCCTCATCTGAATTAACAATGGACAGCAAAAGCCACAGAAACAACCAGTATCCGATGACTCAGTCATAAATAACAGTCTTCTGAGCTAGCTGCTAACTGCTGCAGGGTTAACCATATGTGCAGTGCTTGTATAGGCAAGTTTTGCAACAAAATGAACGAACCAGCTTGGACTTGCTGAAGACTGAATGTACTGCAGATCTGAAGACATCCAGAATCAGCACTGAACATAGCTGCTATATGAACTGTGATGCCATCATTTGCTGTTGTATACACTGAAGAGTCCATATACGGCATGGTGTTTGCTTAATGATTTATGCACTGAAGTGCATTTGAATGGTGATGTTTTGTTTAGGAAAAAAAACAAATGAACTAAATAGTCAGTCACTACAAATCTTTCAACTGAACTGAATGATTTTTACCTCCTGTCTTTGCAGCTGACTTGGAAAGTAGCAGTTTGCAATAACTTTGCATTACTTAACTCTAGTCTGTAATTAAATTTCATATTTTTTTAGACCTACAGCCACAATTGGAAGGTTGTTCACAAGAGAGACTCAAACAGCATTGTGTAACAAACCTGGTGGCTAAATCTGATGGCTGATATTTGATCCAGCAATTTTTTTCAGTTTTGTCTAAATATGATGGTTTATTTGTAATCCAATTTTGATTGCTACAGTAGCATTAGACATCAGCCATTGGCTGCACTCACAAAGGTCTGGTCAAAGTTCAGTAAATTTAAACTTTCTGCTCAATGCCTATCCATGCAGCCATACATCAGTGCAGGAATGCTGAAACACATGATATACACAATAATGGAGTAAACGCACGCAAAAGCCTAAATTTGTGCCACAGTGCCCCTGGATTTGCTGAACACTAAATCTAAATATAGCAGAGAGTTTCAGTCTGGAAGCACATGGAGGAAACTCATTTATGGCCAAAACAGTCACTACCGTCTGACCGGTGTGGGACCATTGCCATGTGTGTCTTAGGGTGGGGGATCACTGCAAAGGCCCTTCAGCTGACTTGCCTGATGGACCCCCCCTCACCCTAAAGCTTCTGGAGAATGCCCCCTGCTTCCCCTTCACACATTGCCACATACATATAGGTACTGTTCATATTTATAATAGAGCATTCAAAGGTTGGTGTTGTGTTTGATTTGATGTTGGTCTTACTCTTCATGGTGTTGTATAGCTTTGGGTTTCTTTTGCATCTCTAATTCTATCAGGAACATGAGGAAAATGAAATTGTGCAACGAAATACACAACAAATCAAAAAAGTAAAGAAAAGCAAAAGAAAAGCCAATAAAACTTAAAAAATAAAAACAAGACAATTAAATAATAACCATAAAAAAGAATAGCAACTTTTTAATTACGATTTAACTACTTTATATGAATTCAAAATTGTAATGACAACTGACAATGACAACACAACTGATTTAAATGCATTCATAATACATTATCCACAGATTGAAAATAAACAAAAATCAATCAATCAAAAAATAAATCAAAAAAAAAATCAATCAAAATCCCAAAGGTAAAAATCAATAATGAATCATGACCAAGTGATATAAATATATTAAAGCAAAATCAAATTGTAGAATGTTAATACAAAAAAAATTATATAATAATGATATAATATCATACAATGATATAATAATGATATAATGTAATGATATAAAGAACATTTTTAAACTCATTTTAAAAAATAATAAATAAAAAACACTCATTTTCACTTCACAAATCCATTCAATGTTTAAATCAAATCACATTAATATTCAAATCAAAAATAACACATTGTTATAATCATCACACCATCAAGCATTTATCAAATCAACATCAATAAATCAATCAAATCATCATCAGTAAATCATTAATAATTAATGTAAAGTCAAAATATTTCTCATTTAAAGCATTTATCAAAGTGATTATAATAAGGTCAAGGAATTAAAGTATTTAAGAAAAAGAGTGCAGTTCACAAGATAGCCTCAGCACTCTCAATTTGACTCCTAGCAAGCATCATCTTTATCTTAACTTTTACTATCTCTACACTCTTACTTTTTATGCTTTTGCACTTCTTGTTCCTTGTCCATGTAGCAGGAATAAATGTAGGAATAAAAGTAAAAAGTTGATAAGGAAAGAAAAATTTCAAAATTCCCCAGGGAACAAGTTGTTGTGTGTTCCTCTCAGTATACATAACAGAACATACATCTCGTCTAAGAGGCACAGGGTGGCACAAAGCTCATAAAAAGGTCAGAGTCCACGGTTCATCAGCACTTGAGCTCTGCGACCCAAAACCTCCGCCCATCCACATCCCTCCCCCTCCTAGGTGCAGCAGACTCACTTCCTTTCTTCCCTGACCTCAGAGGTGATTATTTAACCTTTACTCAGTAGGGACGGCAGACATCCATGTCCAGTAACTTGCAGAGCGACTTGTAGACTTGTTGTGTAGGGCAGTGGTTTAGACATGAGATCAGACTGTGAGGTCTTGAGGTCAAGGTGGTGTACAGAGCTTGGTGAGCTTAGATCAGGCCACAACAAGCACTATAATCTCTGTCGGAACATCTTACATTATCTTACAGGCATTATATACAAATTCTACAACTTAAAAAGCGTAGGATAATTTAAAAAAATAGCACAGGAAGTGTTAATATGCTTTATTTATTTATATGCTTTTATGCTTTATTCTTCAAAATAACTACTGCTCATGATTTACTGCAACATCATTAAAATGAATACTTTATCATAAAGTACTTTATCATATACATTATCATTCTTACCTTTTTAGGTGCAGAATCCCAGATCTATTATAGTTACTTCTACTTGTAACGGCAAGTGTTACCTAACAGCAAAAATATCCTGGGTTTAAATCCCTGACTGGCCAGATAGACTCTTTTTGTGTGGAGTGTGCAGGTTTTCTTTGTGCCAGTGTGGGTTTCTACCAGATAATTGACTTCTAAAGTGGGGTGAGCAGTTGTGGGAAAATTGACTGAAACCAACATTATGTTTCCTCTGTGCTTTTGGTACAGTAAATAAAGGTTGTAATACAGACTGTAGCCTGCTTATGGGCTCAAATTAAGGTCAATAAGATTTTGAGCTTGAAAAATTGATTTTCAAAAATAATTCCAAACTCTTTGGTTGTAAATCAACCTTTGTAAAAGGGATGGCTGTCTGCCATCCCTCCTGAGTAAAGGAGGGGGTCAGGTTAAATAATCATCTCTGAGCTCAGTGAAGAAAGGAAGTGAGTCTGCTGCACCTAGGAGCGGGAGGGGTTGAATGGGCTGAGTGTTTGCGTCACAGAGCTCAAGTGCTGATGAAACACAGAAATGTATGAGCTATTTCAAGTTTTTTCACGTGTATTTGTAACAAAAAAAAATCAGTGGTGAGGTTACACAAGGAAATTTAAAAAAATCTTTTTGTGAACATCTGAGTGCAGATACAGAGCAGAAAACTGTGTGTAAAACTCAGCGATCAAAGTTCCCACACTTTGTGTCTGACACTGAAGTTGCAAGTATGAATTTTGACCCTGTCTCTGCACCTGAATCTAATAGGACAATGAGAATCCAATCACAAAGTGGAGTCCAATCAGAGGGCAGATGGTTCCATTGCCTCAAAGGTGTAGTAGGTTTTCAAGATGGACGGCATTGGAGGCTGTTCTATGCCCCCGGTGGGTGTAATTATATTTGATGATACTGTAGAAAATAATACTAAACACTTAATGTGCTGTGCATGTAATCAAACTCACCTGGGTCGTGGAAGCATTTTAAAGTACTTTAATTGCCTCCATGAACTGTGTGTCAGCCAAATGCCAACACTCCAACTGCTGATCATGTTGCAGTTGGAGCCCCTTTGGGGAGGCACACCTTACAGTTTGAAAACCTCTGGTATAAACAATGAGTGAACGGGTGGAAAACTGATGTTGGTTCAGTAGTTGTTTATCTCTGGTTAGAGAGAAAATGAGTAATCATGTATCTTGACTGAACAAGCTAACATGAACTTTTTACCTACCTTCAGACACTATCGTTATTTTTGTTAAAATTCATTTAAACTATATATATTGTATAAAGCCTGTAAATATTGAAATGAATCTCAATTTATTTGAAAGAATTTATTAACCTCTTCTGTATGTACAAGTACTTGTATATCAGAGGCCTTGACATTTCTAAGAGCAAGAAGAGGGGCTTGTTACATTCTGGGACTGCATTTCATACATTTTCATATTTACAACATCACAATGTCTCCCTTATATGGACTCTGTGTCCTTCTTGGCTCTTTCATAACTGTTTTGAGTATAACTAACTTAAACTAACCCAAACTTGCAGGCAGCACCAGCATTATAGTATTGTAACACTGTAGTAAGACTGCTTTCTCCCACCTGCTCAAAGTTTTCGTCATTGTCCAGTTCATCAACTTCATCATCTTCTTCGTTGTCTCCCTCATTGAATTCTTAATTGTGAGTCTCACAAGAATTATACAATACACAGCAGGCAAATATTATGCGGATGACAAAAGGTAATGTGTGCCTCATTTTATTTAAGAAGGCTCCTCCCCATATCCTCTGAGGTGTCCGAAGCTTTTTTTTCTGCAGTCATCCATGCCTGACTCAACCACTGATTAAAGTTGAACAGTGCAGCTATTAAACCTCCGGATTCTGGAAACGGCTTCATATCCCAGGGTTAATGACTAGGCTGAGTCATCCAGCATGACCAGTGGCACTTCTATTCCCTCAAATGTTTCTGTTCATCTTGGTAAGAGTCTGTTGTCCTAGCTTTGATCATGCAGCAATGAAAGTGCAAAAACATGGGTGTCATAGACTTTGCCAAGTTGTCCAACATTTATATCCCAAAAACTTCAGGCAGGGGTCTTCTGTACTTTGTGCTCTGACGGATCAAGTAGGGCCGAAGTAAATCACACAAATGCACGAATGTGCCTCTTCTCATCCTGAAGTTCAACAACCACTCTCTGTCAGTCCAGATTCTAGTAATGTGTTCCCACCACGCGTGGAGGCTTGGGTGAATCCACATCCTTCCCGTAGTGGAGGAAGATAGACATATAGACACTCTAATAAGTGTAATACACAAGGAGATTCAAACAGATGGCGAGAAAAAAATGTTATACGACGCTTACCAAACACCTCTTCGGTTTAACATGTTGACGGTTAGCATGTCGTATCATATTGTGAAGACATTTGCTTAAAGTGCATTCGGCATTCTGCCGATATAGTTTTGCCTGGTTTGTTGCCCAGACAATTTCTACGGTTAAGAGCAAATGCCAACTCTGCTGTTGCTCAATGTTAAATTGCATCGCAATCTTTTTCTCACAGAAATATGCACTAGTCCAGAACACAGGACCCGCTACCTTTATTTACTTTCTTGCTCCCAGCCCAGACACGTCTGAACAATAAGCAGAGTGAATATTCTCCTGCGGTTTGTAGTGATATACTTTGGTTTGCTTGGATTTTTCTCTGTGTGAAAAGGAACCAAGGGGAAAATGCTCCACGTTTACAAACTCATCACCTGATTCGGATCAGAGGAAACAAACTATAGGTGTGAAACGCCCTTACAGTCTTTAGTCTCAACCAACCAGATAGTATTTATTTCCTTTATCTGTCTTTCCTGCCGTATTCTTGTAACAGGCTGGAGAGGCTGATCTCCAGCTTTTTCAGCAGCACTGGATATTAAAACATAGTTGTGAAAACATTATTACCAAATTTAAAAACTAGCTACTAAAAGGTACTTCAGACGCACACTGCTGTTTAAAGGTCATCTAGTTCTTCTAGTGCCTCCTTAACAAAAGGTGCGTCCAGCTGCTACTTTCTCAAGTTCTGTCTTTCATGGTTCAATGTAAGTACTCCACCTCATGGGACAGAGAAAGGTTTTTCTTACAGACCATTCCCAGCTGGCTCTGGCTCCTGCCCAAACATCAACCTTCACCCTACATTCAAACTTACAATCTTATTCTTCTGCCCATCTGGTTCTCTCCACTCTCCAACACCTTTCTCTACATCTCTTCTATCCCTTTGTATCCCTTCATCAATTTTCTTTCTTCCTGTCTCCTTTTACCATCATACGTGCCCCAGGTGTCATCTGCTTGTCTGGAAATTTTCTTTGAGGACAGTAGTTCAGGTCAGCTGCTGCATGGATCTCATTGTGTTGTCAAAGTTTGATTAACTGCAGTCCTCCTTTACGAACAAAAATAACCTCTTCTACTTTTTTTTCTTTATGACACAATATAGCTAATGTATCTGGCAATTTAATTTCATTCCCTGCGCAAATTTCAGAACGTCCTTTGGTCCATTTTACCCTTCAACAAGTCTGACCTAAATATCTTGTGTTGTTCATGTTTTCCACAAGATGTTTCCCATTTGACACAAAGCCGAAGAAAAAAATGTGTCCCTCCTCCCTATTCTTTATTTCTTGGATGGCCTTTAGCTGGCCTTAGCTTTCAAAGGACATTGAACATTGACGTGAGCTTTACTTGTACAATCGGCATTCACATTTTTCTTTTTTGTCAAAGTTAAGTCTCAGAAGAGTGACTTTGAAGACAGAAATGCTTAACACTCTAGTGGGTAAAAATGTTAATTGATGGCCAGTGTATCAGCAACAGATTAACTTTGATGTAATTAGTAGTGTTCTGCAGAATTTACACCACTCCATACTGCATTTGCTGTGCTTAATAGGTACCCTGGTGTTTCTTGGTCAAGGCCAAATTTACTAAGGCTTTTGAGGGATTTATTAGACACAGATGCAGTCTGCACCTGATGCGTGCTATGTATGTAACAAATGGCTGCAAAAGGCTGAAATCACAAATTGCATGCCATGTCAAATGTTTCCAAGGTCCACTTGATTTGGTAACACAAGTTAATTATTAGGGGTAGGTGGAGTATCGAGTATCAATAGGGTACACAGAGGAGGAAATACTTATATCCTTTACTTAAGTAAAAGTATCAATACAACAATGTAAAAATACATCAATAAAAGTCCAGCATTTAAAATCATCAGAATCAAAATCCTACCCCACATTATTAGCAGAATGTACTTAAAGTATCAAAGGTAAAATTCAAATCAAAATCAAATCAAACTTTATATATTGCCTTTTGTGCAAAGTTGCAATGCAAGGTGCTTAACAAAACAATGGAAATACAACAATACAAGAAGGATAAAGAAATAAAGAAATGATGATGAAGAGAAATGGGACAATAGAGAGACCAGTGAAGCATAGTAGAAGAGGGAAGAATGAAATGGAATAAAATAAAATAATAATTACAAAGAGATTAAGAGAATACTTTGCTAAAAAGGTACTGTATGTTTTATGATTTCTCTTAAAGGTGTTTACAGATTCTGATGCCCTCAGCTCCTGTGGCAGGCTGTCCAGAGGCGAGGACCATAGACACTAAATGCTGCCTCCCCAGATTTCATTGTATGCACCCTGGGAACAACTAAAAATTCAGTGTCAGAGGACGTGAGTGTTATAGAGGGACTATACATTAAAAACATGTCTGAAAAGTATTAAGGCACTAGTCCATTGAGTGATTTGAGCACCAATAAAAGGATCTTAAAATCTATTCTTATACTGACAGGCAACCAATGAACGGACTTTAGGACAAGAATGATGTATGCTCTCCTTCTCGTCTTGGTCAGTGCTACTGCATTCTGAATGATCTGTAGCTTGTTTATAGCTTTCTAAGTTAGACCAGAAACGAGACCATTACAGTAATCAAGCCTGCTAGTGATAAAAGCATGCATAAGTCTCTCAGTATCTGCCTGGAAGAGAAACGGTTGCACTCTGGAATATTTCTAAGGTGACGAAAAGCATTTTAGTAACATTACTGATGTGAGATTCAAAATTCAAATCAGGGTCTATAAGCACAACAAGATTTTGTTGTGAGGGGCTTGGTATTTTGTGCCAAATATTTTCAGTTAGTGCCCAGCGTCTCTCTCTGGACCTTTTCTCTGATAATTAAAACCTCAGTCTTGTCTTTGTTCGATTGCAGGAAATTATGTGACATCCAAGAGTTCATATAATCAATAATGAAAAGAATGTAGAGTTTTGTGTTATCAGCATAGCTATTAAAATTACTGCCATATTTCCCATTGGCAGCATACAGAGACTGAACAACACACGTCGCAGAATGTAGCCTTGAGGAACCCCACTAGTGATGCTAGTGTTAGCAGAGGAGTGGTCACCAAGGGAGACAAAAAAACCTCTGCTGGATAGACAAGTCTTAAAGTCTAAAAGTACTAATATTGAGAGTTTATTGTCATCCATGTTCAGTCTCAGGTCATTTACAACTCCAACTAACGCTGTCTCAGTGCTATGGTACAAAAGCCAGATTTGAACCTTTTAATTATGCAGCATAAATTTAGGTCATTTTAGCTGTTTAAATACTAATTTCTCTGGAATTTTACTTAAGTAGAAAAAGTTTGAAATTGGCCTAAAATTGTTTAGTAAAAATGATCCAGGTTGCTTTTTTTTAGGAGAGGTTTCACAACAGCTGTTTTCAATGCGTAAGGGAAAGTACCAGTCAGCAGGGAGTGATTTAGAATCGCTAGCACTTCATCCTCTGGACAGTTGAACACAGTCTTAAAAAAAGGTGGTGGGGGATGGGGTCAAGTGAACCTCGAGGATTTCAGTTGCATTACTACTTTCCTGAGTATTTCATTATAAACAGCAGCAAAGTCATTCATAGCAGTCTTAGGCAGAGGTGAAGTGTCCAAAGACGGGCTCACACACATTAGGCCTACTTTAGACCCAATCTGATTTTTGTTGTCTTGTCTCTGAAAATTGTAGGAAACTCTTGATATTTTGATACTGAGGTGATGAAAGTGATGCTTTTTGGAGCTGAATTTACTGACTGTCAATAGTTGAGAAAAGTATTCTGGGATTATTATGATTGTTAGAAGTCAGTTTTGACAAATGAACTTGTCTTGCATTTATAATTGCTTTGTTGAAGTTCTCCGTTGATGCACAGCTTTCTTACAGTTTTTCTTTAAGTTAATAATAACCCTGATCTACATGGTTTCTGTTTAGATTTAATCTTAAATTTGCCTGGTGCTAGCATCAATTTCAGTCTTCACCTTATTGTTAAAATTGTTGACTAAATCATCACAAGAAAAAGGAAGGATCTGTGGGGTTTAATTGTATTTATGATTTTTAAGTTTCAGCAAATTCAGAGGTATAATAATGTTTCCTAACAATCTGCTCACTAACAAAGCCAGATGATGATAAGAATGCAGAGAAAACAAACACAGTTGCAGTCTGAGATTGCCAAGTCAATTATAGAGGATACATGAATCCTTAGACATGAATAACAAGACTTTGTCAAAACCTAGTATTTGGCTGTACAGTGTATGATCAATGTGCATAATTGAGGACGTAGTTGAAAACTTTTGTGGAATCGCTGTTAACAACTACTTTCAATAGAAAGTAGCTAAGACTGCTCGAAAAGTTGCTAAATGTTGCTTGATGATGTAATGCGCTAATTAGCATAATCATGACGCAATCGAGTCGGATTTGCATTCTGCCTAGTGTCAGCAGGTTCCAGCCCTTTATCTGTTCTTTTTTCTCCTACTCTCTGTGCTCAGATATACAGTATTTTAATAGAGCCAATCTCCAAATAAAGCTGTTCTCACTTACATGTTTTTCTGTTTCTGTTGTCAGACAATGGAACAAGTATGAAATAGTGACTAAAACATGGCCCATTGAGACTATATGTTAACCAGCAGTCACTTCCAAAGCATTTCCAAGCTGCTGCACTGCCCTGCTAAAATACTGATTTTATAACTGCAACATTGTGTGACAAAATCACCATACACGAATGTTAAAGACAAAGGCTGTGCTGTGAATTTGGCTATATTTACTTGTAAAATGATCACGTCTATGTCAGCTGCTGTGCGGTCAATTGAATGAGACGTATAGACAGGTGAGGGAAAGCCTGACCTTGCACTTGCGCCTCAATACCGGTGATTCGCTTCTACGGAAAGTATTTAAAGTTTGTCAAAAATTCACTAGATTTTTTGATCTAGTGAATTTTGGACTGCAAAGACCTTCACGAAGATTTAGCAGACTTTGGATTGGTGGTGCACTGTTCTGCTGTGCAGCGCCACCTGCACAATTATAACCTTCATGGAAGAGTCATCAGAAGAAAACCTTTCCTGCATCCTCACCACAAAATTCAGCCCCAGAAGTTTGCAAAGGAATATCTAAACAAGCCTGATGCATTTTGGAAACAGGTCCTGTGGACTGATGAAGTTAGAACAGAATTTTTTTTGGTTGCAATGAGCAGAGGTATGTTTTGAGAAAAAAAGGTGCAGAATTTAATGTAAAGAACACCTCTCCAGCTGTTAAGCAAAGGGCGGATCGATCATGCTTTGATCCTCAAAATCTAAAAAATTATAACTATAAAACTCTAAATATACCCTTTAGGGCCTCAAATGGTAACTGACATGAAACCATGTGAGAAATTTTTTTTAATTTTTTTATTATTTTAAAGGTGTCCTTGGCGGAATTGCTAACACACACATCTGAAACATGACAAGGAGGCCCGACTGGACGGTAAAAAGCTTAATCTTTAACAATAGTTGTGTTTTATAAGCTTATCAAAATTATGTATAAAAAAATTCACCAGTATGTCTGCCAGTAAACTGTAGACTCATAAAGAGTGCTATATTTCTCTCTGAAATGTAGTGGAATGGAAGTATGAAGTAGCATAAAAGAGGAGCCGGTGCATTAGGTATTCACCTAAAATCATTAAACTTGACTCTGACCTACATAATTGTACATTAGCTGATTTTAAGAATTAAAGTAACACTATCAGTATTGATGATTCCGGCCCAGGTATTACTCACCTGATCTTACTGGATCAAAACAAAATTTTGTGGTATTGCTCTCCCCTATTGATTATGTAAACCACTTGATTAAGTAGCACCAGGCAATTTGCAATGGACATAAACTGAGTTTTAAAACGGCATAACAGTTGTGTAGATGGGATAATATAGCTTGTGCTGTAGTAAAACTTTTTTTGTTGCAGTACAGCCTACTTAATAGTGAAGATACCAAACCTCAATTGTTAATCTTATATACTTGATCTCCCTTGACCTGAATTCCATTAAAAAATAAAAAGCCAAAATGTAATTTGTAAGCATGTTAAAGAAATAACGCGTTTACAATAACTGTCAACCTAACTAAAATAACAAAATGGTTTTCTAGCATCACAACATTTTGTACTCACTACAAATGTATCATCATTTCAGAGCAGGCACGTACAGCTGCTTAACTTAAATTAACGCTGTAGTGTAAGAAAGGTATGAATGCCGGTATAAAAAGAAAACTCGGAAACAGGGAAATGAAAACAGAATCATTGTATATCCAACATTACAAAGCTATGAAATGTTGAACACACATCTTTTCTTGCCCTTAATAGAAACCCACTCAGCCCTGATTACATGGATTATATGATCCACAAAAGTTTTCTTTTGCTGCTTCACCTTTCCCAGTTTCGCAACAAAACTGATTTCTCAGATCTAATTGTGTCTGGCCTGAATTTTTCTCCACGTGACGCAGCAGCAGAAAACCTATAAATGCCCAAAGCCATTCTTTAAACACAGCAACTGTAAACAATTTGTGCCCCACTGATGATGGAGCCCCCTTTTTGACCAGTAATTACAGAACCCCCCATAGGGTAAATTGGTGTAATTTTGAATTTTTTTCACGATTACATCTCAGAGCTTGTATATCTGCATTTCAGTCTGCAGCTTCACAAGACAAAGAACATGTTCAAAAAGCTTGATAACAAATTATACATTACTGCATGTTCTATTGCGCTAAAGTGAAAACTGACCACTTAATTCACAGGAGGCTTTTTAATCACCTGAATATGTTCACGCAGGTAGACATGACTAAACTCTGACATCAAGTCTGCCTTAAACTTGTCAGAGTTTTTTGATTGTGAGAGTAAACAATTTGTGCCCCACTGATGATGGAGCCCCCTTTTTGACCAGTAATTGCAGAACCCCCCCTAGGGTAAATTGGTGTCATTTTGAATTTTTTTCACGATTACATCTCAGAGCTTGTATATCTGCATTTCAGTCTGCAGCTTCACAAGACAAAGAACATGTTCAAAAAGCTTGATAACAAATTATACATTACTGCATGTTCTATTGCGCTAAAATGAAAACTGACCACTTAATTCACAGGAGGCTTTTTAATCACCTGAATATGTTCACGCAGGTAGACATGACTAAACTCTGACATCAAGTCTGCCTTAAACTTGTCAGAGTTTTTTGATTGTGAGAGTAAACAATTTGTGCCCCACTGATGATGGAGCCCCCTTTTTGACCAGTAATTGCAGAACCCCCCCTAGGGTAAATTGGTGTCATTTTGAATTTTTTTCACGATTACATCTCAGAGCTTGTATATCTGCATTTCAGTCTGCAGCTTCACAAGACAAAGAACATGTTCAAAAAGCTTGATAACAAATTATACATTACTGCATGTTCTATTGCGCTAAAATGAAAACTGACCACTTAATTCACAGGAGGCTTTTTAATCACCTGAATATGTTCACGCAGGTAGACATGACTAAACTCTGACATCAAGTCTGCCTTAAACTTGTCAGAGTTTGTTGATTGTGAGAGTCAAGCTTCTGGTGCTACATTGTGATCTTACACTAATGTCCAGAGTGATCAGAAAGGGCTGTCTGGAAGGTTCATTAAACATCAAATGCTCTTATGTTGTATGTTTAAGTGCTTCTGCTGGAGCTCTTGCCGCTTCAACCTCCTACAGGTTCTTCATTGCATCCCAAAGAGACTCGCATGAGGAATCGAAGATAGAGAGACTAAATCCTCACACAAAGTACATTTCTCCTACTTAAACAGTTGCAACATCTTTATGAAGCTTACAGCATGCAGCTGAGAATGCGACTGAGTCCCTAGATCTATCTTTGTGCCCAGAACAGTCAGTGACCGTTTCTGTTCTGATGCACGAGGAGTCAGCTCCCTGCACATAAAAGTGTCAGTTCACCTCAAGCACAAAAGGTGGCTTCTGGTCATACTCATACTGGTCTGCATTGTTTACATTCATGTTTATTTGCTAGAAGTCTTCATCTTCCCTTTCCCTGCTAGCTTATTTTAGCATACTGTATCTTGGTGCATTAATGCCACCCGTCGGTCAGTGGGAAAATATAACAGCGGTGTAACGCATCACTCATGCGTATGCGTGCGTGCATGTTCATCCTTGAGCGAATACATAAGATACACCAAACTGGGGTCAACTCATAGAAAAGCAGCTCCATAGCAATACTAGAGGTCAGAAACTCCACAGGGAATCTTTAATATAAAGCTTCAGTCATCCGAGTCTGGCAAATCATGTGGTTATGTTCAAAGGTAGTTCTGTTAGTACATTTCCTTCTTTTATATAGCCTTGTCTGAATCTTAACAAGGTGAAACTTTTCAGGGAAACAAAAAGAGAGAATATTATACCAAAAAGTGATGCTTGCAGGAAGCAAAAATTGTTTCAATATTAATATGGGCACCTAACTGTTTTTTTAAGACACACTTGAAAAAATGTAAACCTGTCCTTTAAGTCAGACAGGCAGGCTCTATCTCCATGACTTATACAACAGTCGTGGACCACTCGATGATTTGGTTCATCCTTAAAAGAAACTTGTAAACATGTACTATTTAAGAACAAATCTGTTCAATGGTCTGTTTCTTGCATGAGGCCTGTTGTCTTGGTTACTCTGGATAGTCCTCAGGCCTCAGTCAACATTTTTTATGGGACTACCAATTTGATAGAAAGTAGGTTTCGTGAAACCTTTAAACTTCTCACAGTTCTTTCCACTGACCAAGGAGACACAGATATGCATATGTACAATAAAACTGCCTTGTCCAAATTACTTAAGCGTACTGCACAGCAAGGGTTCCCCTTTTTCTATAATCTTTGCTGTCACCTTTTTTAAAGCAAGGGCGCATTTTTGCAGGAATTGTGTAAATGATAATGAATGACCCTATAGAGGACAAATATAGCTCATGGAAACTAGTGAATGAGGAACCACATCAAGGAAAATTAGGTCTTCCACAGTGAGTGTGACTTGCAGTGGGGTGGTTTGGTGGAAATACTGCTTTAGGTGTGTTGGGCGATAGAAAGAAGCCCTTATAGTGGTGTGATGTAGCGGTGAAAGGATGTTGTGTTTCAGGGGCTTGGGTATATGCCACAGTGGGATGCTTGAAACACAAGTGAATCTAGATTGCAGATGTTGACAGATCTTTATCATGCTCATCTCTATTGACTGGAATCATACACAGTTGGCAGATAGTCTTGGTTGTAGCTACACTGACAGTGAAGTGCTCAAAGAAGCGGCTGGTATTATACTGTTTGTTTAATAGAGAAGCAGTGTGGTAAGAAGGGTTTGTATGCATCATTGATACTCCAGGCAAAATCTTTCATCTGAGTAACAAGCACTCACTAGGAATGAAAGTTAGCTGTAAAAAACAGCAGCTGAAGTTCATCTCCACTGGACTTTAATACTGCAAGTTTTTGTGATGGAAATAGAGTGTAATAGTTCAGGACATTGGCAACAGTGAAGAGGACCCAAACTTAGATACTGGCAGAGCGAGTTGAATTAAGATACAGTCACAACAGCATTTGAAAGAAAAAATTTGCGGTGAAATCAATTCATTTCAGCTTGCCAACATACTAGCGGTTAACTTGTCTGCTAAAGTAGTTGTTTGAGTAGTACCCATGTAAGTTCCTAAATAGCAAAAATTAATTCATTGAGGACATAATGCTGACTTCAAGGTTTTAGGAAAACAGGCAGCCATTAATTCCCAGTTCCCAAATAGTTTTTTTTTTTGGTTTAATCTTTGTGGATTTTTTGTCTAAACAAAAAGTCTTAGCATGTGGACTGAAAGAATGAAATAAAAATGTTCAGTAGACTTGTTAGATAGGTAGTGGGTGATTCCAGACAACTTCTGTCTGTAAAAGTGATTTTTCTCCAGACACAGATAAAGATTTGGATAATTCAGATTTTTAAAGTCAAAGTGAGATACCTTGCAGTGGCCGTGGTGATATTAAACCTGCAGTGACAATATTTCTGTTGATATTTCTGGTTGATATTTCTTTGGTTCCATCTTTTAAAGTAACCTTTCTATCCCCAGACGTAACGTTTTTCTATCAGCAGTGATGTTATACTGTATATCTCTTCCAGCTGTCATCATGTGTTCTATCAACACTATACTTCTATCTGATGGAGAATTATTTCTACATTTACAGCAGATAATTTTTCCCTTATGCTAAACAGACTTGTAACAAATACCTTAAAAGAATATACTATATTTAGGACATTGATTAAACTCCTAAAACCTATTCTCTGTTCCACAAAATTAACAAGTTAAAAATACAGATTTATTTATCAGGGGTTGGTTGAGACCAAATAAGAGCTAAAAGGAGATGAGTCTCAGAAGTCTCCTGTGACCCTCTTGACATATTAGGTATCACCAAAAGGGAGCTGTACAGAGGTTGAGAAGGTTCCCTCTATATTGGATCAGGTCTCAACCTGAAATCGTGTGTAGTTGCTTAGTTAATAGAGCACTCCAAGACAACATGAAGTGTCATAAGCGCATTGTATATTTCACAGTGTGAAACAATGTTCCATAAAGTAACTTGTCAGCTATTAGATGAATGAAGTGTAGTTGAATATAAGTACTGTCCCTCTACATTGTGATATTCAGCTACCAGTACTTCACGATTGAACTTATAATTGCCACAGGGCTACTTGAACAAATGTACATATATTGCAGACTTCACTGACTGGTAGATTAATTTCTCTTCCATGACTAACTGTTTGCACATGCACTTTATATTAACATGCAGTAGCGATGGGAATTCTAGTTCTTAGTACGACAGATCATTTGTCTCAGCTCTGCAATAAGAGCTCTTTCAGCTCCCAAATGTCTCTTCATTTAGTACTACTTCTGGCTTTTATATTTCAGCCAAATTTAACAATTTTTGACCTGATTGGTATGTGTGCACGTATATCACTTAAAATATTCACTGTGATTACACTAAACCTTATCATTTCTTGAATACCATTATTTTGCATTGTTTTTGGTATAAAAAATTTGATGTAAAAACATCAAACACTATTACATATGTGTATTTCTCATTTTATTTATTTATTAAATATTGTAAATTAGTTTTTGCTAAAATCACTAAACATTTGTGCATAAATGTTCTTTTTAATGAGTGTATTGTGATATTAATTGTTCTTTCCTTTAGAAAAATAACATTATTGAATAAATGGTTCGAGTCACAGGCCAACCTGGAAATTAGCATCACCGTGGTGAAAAAACCCAATGGGATTTTTCCATTGGCTTTTGGATTATTGCAGAAAATAACCTCTGTGACAAAAAAAAAGTTTATGATACTTTTTCAGCAGGAAAATCATCACAAGTGAACACCACTTTTAAGATTTGTGAAGCCTGAATACAATTACCAGAAGTAAAAAGGTAATGTTAGGCTATACATGAAGTGCATCACAGTTGCATGACTTTAGTGTCACAACCACTAAGCTTTCAACTTCTTATTTGATTTAGCATGCTTACCTATTCTACCGAAGCCTTTCATCTTAGAAAGTTAGTAATAGTTTGCAATAGCGCGAGTATATACACAACAAGGCTGTAAAGGTGGACTGGAGAGAAGATTGGTTTTCATGTTCAGTATGATGACGTTTAATGTCCCTGACAACCTTTTAGTCTCATTTAGCCACTTGTTAGCAACCGCTTTTTTTAAGACTCGTAAAAGCTTAAAAAAATCATGAGTGGGGTATTTACTGATGTATTTTATGTCATAGAATAAGATTTGATGTAAACCTATGTTAATTAAGAGGGAAAAGATCAACATTGTTACAAAGGTATAAGCAATGCCAAATTTAATGTACAGGATGTTTAGGTGAAGCTAAACATCATGTCCAGCTCTCATAATGACAAGGGGCCTGTTTCAGAGACTAGGTAACTCCGAAATTAAACCTGAGATGAAAAACTCAGAGTTTTGGGTTCCAGAAGAGCCAATCAGAGTTAGGTCTGAGCATGTTTACTCTGAGTTAAGTGAGTGCATGGTGAGTGAAAAAAGCCATCATCAATGGAGCTCCGGCACTGCGATTAAAAAACTGAGCTTTCTTTTTAAAGAGAGATTATTTGTGGTGATGAACATATGTATATAACAAAACACAGCAGCAGTGAAAGAGCCAGAGTTGGAGAAAATAGTCAATAAGTTGACAATGTTACCTTTCATTCAGCATTGTCCACTAGACCAAACTATTTAGCAGACTTTAATTTCCTTAATGGATGATAAAGTGCTAAAATCCCACTGGTCTTTGGATTAAAAATTTAAATGTAATTATTAAACTGTAACCTTCTGAGATATATAGATCAAATAGATAAGACAAAAGTTTATAGATCTATGATTATGACCTCATAGTCTGACCCAGTAACACCCTAATTCTTCTGGGGATTTGCAGTTCTAAAAGCATCTGGGTAAAACTGAGAGTATTTTTTTTAGATGTCTATTTTAGTTTTAAAAATCTTGCTCAACAGCATTTAATGACTCTTTCAACATGTAGTAAATTTAAATAAAGTAAATGAAATGCTGTTAAAACAAGTTCAGCCTAAATGCAGCCTAGATTCAAAAACTCACTTTAAACTACATTTAGTCCAGTTTTTAAATGTTAGTCTTTTAGCTTCACCACAGTCATCCTCACTGAGCAATATAACTATTTTAGGAATGTCACTGTGAAATGATTATTTACAGATCAATGTAAATATGTCTACAGCTTCACGCTGATTTTTTAAATTAACGGGGAATACAGCACGGTAAACGTTTATAGTGCAGGGGAACTGACAACTTGACAGTCATCCTAATGTACACAGAGTGGCAGTGTTATAAAGGCAAACAATTTTATTCTGAGCTGGGGATGAAGGCACGATGTGTAATATTTGAATATAAGAGATAGCTGCCTGTCCTTACACTGATAACTAATTGATCATAAAAGAGGTTACATTTGTAAAGATAACCAGATTAGCTTCACGGAGTATTTTGCCATTGTAACTGACCCAGAGTTAAACTGAACTGGCTTTGCTAAACTTAAAACCCAGAGTTTACTTAAACTCTGAGTCAACTAACTCTGATTTTTCATTAAACCTGCTTTCTGAAACAGGGCCGTGAGTTAATGTGTTTTCATTTCAATGGTCTTTTGCTCTGTTTTTTTTTTTTTTTGACAAAGATTCTTTCCTAATTTATCCAAGTGTTTTAAACAACCAGACCATATCCTTATAGTAGTGGCTATGCACATATACAGTCCTGGTTGAAATTACTGGCACCCCTGAATTACAGAATTTAGCATATTTTCAGAAATTAATGCAAATTAACCAATTTTTTATATTCAAAATATATTGATAAAATGTCCAAGGTTACTGGACAAAAGAAAATAAAAAAACAAAACTTGCATAATAATGAAATAATATAAACACAAAATGTTCCCCAGACACCATTATTGTTCTTGTATGTCTGCTAGTAGTTTCTGCCATTCTTCCATTGCTATGTTTTCTAGTTCTTTTTACAATGGCAGATTTTAGTTTTCTCCAGGGTTTTTTTTATTTTTTATTTCTCTTAACAGTCCATCTTTTCATTTTCAACCGTTCTTTTGTGCTGCTGGATGTGTGCTTTGGGTTGTTGTCCTGCTGAAAGGCCCAAGACATTCGCCTCAAACCTAGTTTTCTGTAACACATTCGCTCTAAGATGCCTCGGTAATCTTCTGATTTCATCATTTCTTTGATACAGTCAGTGCCTCCAGCACCAGAGGCAGCAAAGCAGCCCCACAGCATGATAAAACTTAAGCTATGTTTTACTGTAGATAGGATGTTCTTTTCCTTATGGGTTTCATTTCATTGCATATAAACAAACTGATACACTGCATTCCTAAAGAGCTCTACTTTGGCTTTACCTGTTTATAGAACATTATCCCAGAAAGACTGTGGCTTATCTATGAAAGTTTTTTACAAACATTAGTCTTACCTTATTGTGCCTTTCTTACAATAGTGGTGTCTCATTGGCCTTCACCCATGGAGCCCTACTTGGTTTAGTGTGCGGTGTCTGAAACAGGCGGAAGCAACCACTCCAGATGCTCAAGGTCGACCTTAAGCTCTTTAGATGTCTTGCGTTGTGTTTTTTCCACCATGTCCTGGAATCGTCTTAACAGTTTTGTGACTGTGAAACTTCCTGATAACATTACGAACTGTTGAAAGAGGGATTTCAAGATTTTTTTTGATTGCCTTGTAGCTTTTGAAATTGTTTTTTTTGATGATAGCATTTCTAATGCTCTGACAGCTCTATTGTCTTTACCATTGTGAAAAAAAACTGGAAACAATCAGCTCCTTTTTATGCAATAAACCCATCATTCATTGGTTAATTTAGGACATGTGAACACTGAAAATTAAGTACAGGTGAGTCTTGTTTGTTTTTATTTTTGTTTTGAGTAACTAATTTAAATTCATCAACAGGGTGCCAATAATTATGTTAAGCATACCTTTTATGCCTGTATTTTCTGTTTTACTATATGAGAGCATTTTGCTTTGTTGTTGTTGTTCAGCAACCTTGGACATTTTATTAAATATTTTGATTATACCAGCTTATTTAATTTGCACTTATTTCTGAAGATATTCAAAAGTCTGTACTTAAAATTCAGGGGTGCCAATAATTTCTGCCAAGATTTATTGTAGAAAATAATGATGTAATTAAAATAAAAGTAAAAAAATAACTGACCTGAATGCTCAAAAAAGTGTCACTCAGTTTAATCCAGGGTGTTGCAGAATCACAGAGCAGAGTCACACAGGACAGGCAGGTATGCTGTAGAGGTATGTTTATGGGCTGTATGGGGTACACATAGTGTCAAATCTGATGTTCATGTTGTTCAGGTTATTCATATTCCTTTTATTTTAAAGTTATTATTGTGTGTACAACACTTCAGCTAGGTGTACACACAATAGAACTACATTACTAAAGCTACAATACATATAACGCACACCCACCCTGTAATGTCTGTTAATTCTGATTACAACTCTGGATAGCCTGGAAAACACAGGAACTATTGGTAGATACACTGCCAATGGAGGAGAAAGAAACTAATTTCTCTTTGGTAAATATGAAGTCTTGAATGTGTCACTCCGTCTTGTCAGCAATCCAGCACCTAGCATCTGCAGATGTTATTAACATTACTCACATCTGTTCTGTATGGCAATCCAACAAGTGAAATAGGGGACAGCATTTACATAATGTGTCATCTCATCTCAACACATTTTATGCGATCCACTCCCTTCCAGCAGGCCAATAGGCTTGGGGTTTCCTGACACAAAGGAACACACACTCACATTCTGCTATACAGTGCACTTACTTTAGTTCCCCAGCAACTAAAGTAAGCATCAACTGCACTTTTACTATACATTCTCGAATGGAGAGTTTAGCCAAGTGGCTTACACTGCATCAAGATATGACTTTAATTTCCTGTAATACTAAAATATAAGTAAGCAAAATTAGATTCTCATAAGATCAGAGTCGAGTTGCCCTCACATTTTTCTAGGCAGGACACGATCTTCTGCTATAAAAGGAAATATAGTAAGAGATAGGGAAAAAGTGTGGCTTTTTTAGAGCAAGCAATAGATGTTAGAGGTTATTGTGCAATGGAAAATGGCAGATCACTCTTCTTGGAGTGCATCAACAGGATTCACCACTGTCCCATTTTCTACCATTTAAAACACATGCAACCAGACAATACACAAACCAATACAGAAAATACCTCAATTATTTTAATTTAGAGTATCTATAGGGTTTGACAAATCTGAAATGCAATGTGTGTGACACTACACATCTCAGTGTGGTCTTTAGAATGGTCTTTAGAACCATACGGGCTGTCAATGTCAAGCTCGCTCAGAGAAAAATTGTTTTAAGCGCTGTATAGCGGTCGAAAATTTCACCCTCTGGTCGCTGGTTCTTTTGTGCCACCCTCCAGATATCCTGGGAAAAGGAAGTCACGAAAGGACTTTGTCTTGGAGTAAATCTTATATAAGGAGAAACTTCTGGGGACAGTCCGACACAACCAACCGTCGACCGATGGAGAGATCCTGACGCAGCCAATCATCGAGAATCAGGGGGAATAAAAGATGTAACCCAGCAAGTGGCTCTACCATAAAAGACGTCTAACAACCTTCTGGAGAATAGGCTCCGGGGACCCGAGGGCTTCATCCTCAAGCGCTCCTCTATAAACCGGATGAATTGGAGCCCATCATCAGAACCATCTCTGGATCACGCTGTCAAGGTCCGCGCAACTCAAACAGCGGTTCATCCGGCTCAGACCCAGAGCTTTCGTCAGATCCATCTCTGGATCAGCGCGACTCACCCAGCAGTGCCTCCGACTTAGACAATATGGACAACGGATTTGAGGAATCTCAGCTTTCCTGCCTCTCAGGGTCTACCTGCATCAGGAGGAAACAGATTTTCATCTTCAAATGAATTTTTTAGTCCTTTGACAAATTTAATCTTTTTATTCATCTTTTGCAGTTCAGCATACATAGGTTGAATTGAAGTTTAAATAAATCACATGTTCACAGTTTTCCAGTACACTTTTTACAAAATAGGTTTTTCCCACAACCGTTGGGTCACACAATCAGACATGAAAAAGGCACGCAGAGTCCAGGGTCAAAATTAGTCTTCTCCATAGCATCAAGGTTTAATATTTTCTTTTAGTATATCCTAATAGCCAAAAGGCAGAGTTTTGCTGTCTGTGAAGAAACGTCTTTTGTCGTACACCACTCTAAACCTTTTCAAAAATGTTGAGTTTTTCAACAGAAAATCCTTTTTATCACTTGTGATGTTGTGTTGAGGGGCACATATATCAAGGTATCAGTATCGGTATAAAGAACATTCTCTTGCAACCGTTCCAGATAACTGAACAGCGTTAAATGTGTGTATGCGGTGGTGAATGTGGCTATAAAAACGTTATTTATCTTACAGGGGGGCACGACACAACGTTTGTTGTAATCCCATTCAACCATAGCGGTTCTGTCGTTAAGTAAGGTAAAGTACTTGACATTATATTTTCCTGAAAACATGAAGTGGAAAACTTCTTCTGGTTCGCTGACGAGGATGGTCTGAGACAGATTACTTCTTTGCGCAAAACTTCCCCAAAAGCTGTTGAGACACAGTTCAGGCACTTTTAGCAGGGTTCACCTTGATTTTGCCACCATCTAATAGAATGCTCTGATTGACTTCATAGTCCCCGATGTAATTTTCCCTGCTTTCCCGATCCGTTGCCTCTGGCAGGTATCCCGAGGCTTCCTGCTTCCCTCTCAGAAAGGTGTGAATGTATTTTTATAAAAACCCTCTTTTCTTAGGCATAGCGCTAAGATGCATAGCGAGGAAAGACAGGGAGTCTATGTATTTTAACCTGTAATCAGAGTCTTTGAGAAAGATGATTTTGCTTCCTTGCATGATGAGAGGGTTTTAAACCCGACTTTCCCCTGAAATACCGGAGAAAGTCTTTGACGCAATCCAAACCATAAGCCCCCCACTCTAAGCCTTTCAGCATTTTTGTACACACCAGAAGGTGGAAATGCACGCCGGAATGATCAACCAACGCTTCATAATTGTGGAAAAAAAAATTTCTCAGTGTGCTCTGTGGTTGCGGGAGGAGGTCGAATGTAGCACTGATGATCACTAACCAATACGTCAGAGCCGGGAGGTAATTTCTCCCCACAGATTTTATATTTTGGCGACACACACACATGCTTGTTTGTGACTTTTAGTCATAGCAACGTAGTACTTTTTTTTTTTTTTTTTTTTTTTTTTTTTTCAGGCATTTTTTTCACAAGTTGCAAGGTTTTGGATAAAAAAACGAAACAAGAGTGTTAGAAGGTTTGGAGAAGTTTGTTTCAAATTGAGAAAAGGGGTCGATTGTCTGGGCCTCTGTAAAACAACACAATTTTACGTTTCAGAACCTTTTCAAATTTGTTGATGTCGCTAAAGGTTACAGCTATCTGATTGTTCAAATCAGTGAGACATTGAAACTCTCTCCCCAGTTGTGCAGCCTGGCTTTCGGTACAGAATTGATTAGATTAACTAAACTGATGGCAAAGCAGAGCATATACAAATGCCAGATTTTTTAACTAAGATTTCGTTGGCTATATTTTTTTCTCCTGCATCCATTTACCACCACTTGTGGGATTCCATACGAACCGCACAACAAATTCTAGGCTAGTGTCCGTCATAATTGACGTTTGAATGTACTAACCGGGTAGAGTAAGGCTTGAAAAGCTGACAGGACAGTGTCACTCTCAATGACGGTGACAGAAACGTGAATTAACACGTTTTTCCTATCAACTCCAGTTGTATCCCATCATTGTGTCTGGCCTTTGAGATTGCTCGGCCAGATCGTGAAGGCTGTCCATGTTGCTTGAGTCAAATAAAGTGAGGGATCTGCTTTGTATAAATGTATATCATTTTGAGGTGAATGAAGAGAGTGAGGTTCAGTATTGATTTCAATTTGCATTGAGTGAGAAGAAGGGGGTGATAACACACTAACTGCGGTGGAGGGTTGAGCGTCAGATTCATTTTGCTGCGAGCAGTTGGACACTGGGGTTCAATTTACATGTAGGAGAGCATCTTGTATAGCATGGAAATAGTTTTCAACATAACAGATTCTCTGGATTTCTGCAAAAGGATCAAGTCATAGGAATTTTCACCTGCGAATGCTTTTTTGAAGAATTCTACCCGAAAAGCCAGTGGAATTTGGCTCAGTTCTTCTGCGGCTCTCTCTAATTCAATCGGAACTACATCGGACTGACAAAGATCAAAAAAAGACCCTAACTCTACTTCTTCATCCATGTTAAAATGTATCACCTTACTTTAAAGCAACTTCTCACATACCACCGAAATTGTGAAAGAAAAAGGTCTGGCTAATTTTCAGGAGTGCTTTGACTAGATTCTGCTGCTGCCAATGGTAGGAGCGGGCTCTTTCACTTCTCTGGAGTTCAGGGGGATGTCGTTGCCTGAGCTGCATTCCATGTTGACACAGTTGAATCTGTTCTCTCCTTTGTACCGCCTCTGTGTTGAAAAAGAGTGAGAGAAATTGTCAAGCTAAACCTCTGTATTTGTGCGTTTATGTGTGCATATTAATTATATCTTTAGTTTTTACTTTAATTTACACCCATGATGATTTAGGCTACCAAAGATAGGATGTAAAAGATATGTATATTTTTATATGTTGTTAATAAAGTGGAAATGTTAAAAAGGTTGCTAGACTACATATACATACCTCTGACCATTCTCCTTGCGCCCATCCGATGGATCTAATTAAATGCAGCTGTTTTAAGGGGCTCACTGACCATTGAGAATCTATATAGCTGAAAGAGTACAGAAATAAAGGACAAACATTCTAATAGGGTAACCTGATGATGATAGTAAGTTATTATTCGTATTAAAGCAGACTTTTTATTACTATCATATTTCAATACCTCAGCACATTAGTATCATATAGCGTACATTAAAACGTAGACCAATTGTACCCAATTGAGACGCTATTACTACCCCCCTGCCTCGGATGGTGTTGCCTACCTAACTTATATGTTAAACGTCGCTAGGAGAGACTCCCACGTACCCTCTCTCATACGCTGTAGACAACAGGAAGTAGATTTATTCAAATCCTGTAAGCGGCAAGCAGGCTATATGCAAGCTAAACCCATATTATAAAACTGATCGTTTAATGTTTTATCAGCTTGCCCAATTCAAGTAGGCTGCTAACAGGCTCTCTCGCCAACCTTTCGACCCCATGTTACTGGGGGATGTGTCTGCTCCCTGACCTGAATCTGGTCCTTTATCAGAAAGGGAACTGCTGAGAGATGGACACGCTACGCTCTGTGACTGCGTTCATTCTCATCTCAGATGGCTCCTACAGGATTTATACTTTGAAATTGTGTTCCATGGCTTCTATTAAATCTGCAAGTAGTTTTTACAATATGAATTAATATCGTAAATATTCTTGAAGTTGCAATTTAAAAAAAAAAAACAGAGAGGAATGCGTACTGTATTCTGAATGTGTGGAGTAGATATCTTCCAGCTCCTTAGTGATTGCTAAAAGAAAGAAATCGTAGAAAAAAAAAGTGCAATCTATTTTAAGAATAAAATAAAAATTGATTGAGAGAAAAGAAAATTCCTTACTTATGGGGACACAGGGATAAATTCCTTTGAGGAGGAGTGTGGATCTCCGCACAAACTTAAATTTCTATAAGCAATAAACGCTTTAATTAAAAGTTGGAATAGTTGGTTAAAGTTAGGGCTTCTCACCTTGCCTATTCAGTCTCCCCTCGTTTTCATCGAATCCTGGTAGGCTATTTTGTACCTTATTCTTACAAGAAATTTTACATCAAAAACAAATACTGCTGAAGTAAAATGAACCTTGTTAAGACCATGAAAAATGGTTGCTTTGTGCTGTGCATTAATTTTTCTTTTCTTAATTGTCTCTACTCCACAAATTTAAGGGCTTTTATGTTACTTTAGAGATCTTTTGCTGGAGCCCTCACTGATCAAAAGAGCGGTCAATTATCGTGCCTTTGAATCCTTTCTCATTATGAGAAGAGCTTTTGGAGGTTAGGGACCTGCCAAAATTTGACGAGCAGCGAGCTGATATACAAATGGAATACAGATATTTCCCGTGTATATGGGATACCGTGGGGAAAAAAAAAGTCACCTCCCTATGGCCCAAACCCCAGATGTTGAATGTGAACACAGATAAAAAGAGAGTCACCCATCTTTAGTGATTCCTTTCTCATTATGAGACGTGCAGGTGGAGGTAAGGGACCTGTCAAAATTTGAAGAATAGTGGGCTGTTATACCAATACATGGATGGTATTACTGGCTGTTATACAAATGGATTACAGCTATTTCCCGAGGATATAGGCTGTGGGAGAGAGAGAGCGACTTCCTTATGGCCCACCCCCATCTTTTAAATCTGAACACGTGAAAAGAATGAATGAACAAATAGAAAGTGGTCTCTCTATGCCCTCCTGGATAATGCAGATCACAATCAGCTTGAATTGGCATTGTGAAGTCTGAGAGGTCCTTTAATAAAGTACAGGTTTTAAAATATATACAGATGGTTGTGAAACAATTTTGGGACCCTAGTGATGTGTAAATTCAATGCTTGAAGGACTTTTTCGACATTCAAACACACACAATGTGAGGGTTTTCCACAGCAAGGGTTAGTGCATGAGAGGGTCTTATTCTGTGATGATGTCAGTCAAATGACGTTGTCAACAAGGTGAGACTTCCAGTGTTGAAAAATGTATTTAGTTAATATTGAACACTGGGGCTTCATACATAGCAGCCTGTATGGTGAGTTAATCAAAGAATGGGTACATGTGTCTTCAGTTGACTCCTGTCAATGCTCCTTTATACTGAGAGCTGCCAGTTGAGGTGGTTCAGACTCCTGGTAAAAGTGCTCCATGGGTGTGTCCGACTGGAGATGTTCCAGGCATGATCGGTTGACCTCAGGGTACACCCAGGACGTGCTGGAGGGATTACATCTCCCAGCTGGTCTAACAACTCTTGGGGGATTTTCCAGGAAAAACTGGAAAATGTGGAAGAAGAGAAAAACATTTGGGAACGAATGGATGAGTCATGACAAACACTTAGGTTCAGAGAGCACTGTATGTCAATTGGATGATGCTAAGTAAGACTAATACACAAGCTTTTTTTCCTTACTAAACCCACATTGCTTGTTAAAAAAGGAGATAATATGATGCAAGATAAAAATGGATGATTCCCTATGGAGGCGTAGCATAAGTTAACTGCACTCGGTAGGAAATTTGTACGTCTCTCCAGGCACTGCTGTGTTTATATCTGTCTGATGCTGATATTGTGCACTGCAGTTTAAGCAGAGACCTTGGAGTGCCTAGGGCCGCGCATAGCTTTGAGGAGTCAAATAGCTGGTGCCAGCCAAGCGTTCAGAATAAAAGAAGTCAAGTCAGTTTTTTATTTATATAGCACTAAAGTTATCTAAGGGCACTTTTCATATAGAGTAGACTGTACCCTTTACAATATTAGAAGAAGACTCAGATGTGTTCAAAAACATATCTCATGTCATCATAGCCAAATGGCCTCTAAACCATCTAATTAACAGCTGATTCATACTGTCATACTATCTACTGTTTCATTACTTTTCTTGAAGCAGTTGTGTTTACAATGCACATATGGTGGCATACCATGTGTTAATAATGAACATTTTAGAGCTGAGTTTTACCACAGTCATTTTTGTATAAATTCCACATCTCGTTACACAGTTGTGTCTTGTAGGAAAAGATTTATTAGAGCCAAAATTTTGATAATTCTTCAGGGCTTTACAATATTTTAAAGTCAGTGATATTCAATAATTATGTCATATGTGGTCACACACAGACACATCACATGCCTTCAATCACAGTTGAAATGATTGAAATGTCCCCTTTGTGCAGAATATGTTATTGGACAAGGATTTACATTTGGAAAGTCACAGACTTCAAGGTTATCAACAGCATTCATCATAAAACTGCTAATGGTACATTTGAGAGTTATAGTGCTTGAAATTAAAAAGCTCATATAACATGTTGTTCAACCAAATTTAAAGGCAACAATTTTAGTAACTTTTACACTGGCAATCACTTTAAGGGGGGTGAGAAAATCCTGCCATCATCCTTCTAGCTGCATTACATTCCCTCCCTGGACTCTCTCCAAGAATCAAATGTCTTTTGTGTGTCTCTAAGTTCCTGATGCAATGAATCATACAAATGAGAATGTGGGCGCAAACTTTCAGATGGTCAAGGATTTATGTTTTGCAAATGAAAATGTGCTGCTATTTAAATAGTTGTGTGAAGAATGAAAAAGAAGCTTGAGAAAAAAGTTCAATTGCTGCATTACATTCGCACATCCTCACACGTACACAATCATTACATACAGTTGATGTTTTGGTTTGGGAAAAATACATAATTTGTCAGATGCAGCCAAACCAATTCTAGCGTCAGAAAACTGTGTTGTGTGATAGGAAGTTCAAAAACAATTAGATAATCCAACAAACACTACAAAACATATCATATATGAAAAAAATGGTTTCATTATGGCATTTATCCCTTTGTCTCTCATTCTGGAATAACCACTTCCCCTGCACTACAGTCCTTATTGCTGCTAACTCTCTCTTGTTTTAGAGACTATAGACGGGATTGTGCTTCCTCCAGCACAGAATGAGTCAGCGTCTGCTTCATTTCATCTACCCGCAAGGAGTTGAAAAGCTGAAAGCAACACTCATTGGGACTGAAACCAGGTCTGTGTGGTGGCGGGCAAGAGTTGTGTCCCATGTGACTCCCAAATATTAAAATATTAAGAATTTTAACACACTGAAGGGTGACAAGCATTTAAAGGGTCTTTTGATTTTACAGATAATAGACTCCAGCAGTACAACAGTAAGGCCTTTGAACTCAAGCAAAACCCTTTCAAACCTCTTGGATTCAATCTTCCAATAATGATACACTGAAAAACAGTTCCCCTAATTAATGCCTAGGACTCCTCAAAGGGAATTAAAAAGAATTAAGGTAATTATTTTCTATTTAACTGTGTTGTCGAATTTATTTTGTGTATAATTGTTTAAAGGTGAGAAGCAATACAGAAAATACAGTTGACAGCGAACAGGCAGCTGATGTAGCCTATACTGATGATGCAGCTGCATGCTGGAATGGATACCATTAATTTAGAAGAAACAATATATGGTAAACTGTGCAGTTCTGCTCCTCATGTACATTTGGGAGGCCACATACACACCCCTAAAGTTTTTCGCGTATACTGCCAAGGGGCCAGCTTGAAACATTTTCGATTACCTGACAGATCAGGTCATGAGTCTTTTATTAACTTCCCAGGGCAGGTCAGATCCGGATCCTGAGATAGTTAAAGGTAGACAAGTTGGTTCTAACTTAAATAACATAATCTTATTTCTAATCACATTTCTCCACTGAAAAATGCCTAAAACAAATCAAACAAAGCTACAAGTGAAATACGATACTCATAATATGCATTTCCTTCTCATGTATTTATGTCATAATTAAATGAAAAATACATGTTAAAAGGACTTTTTCTCCATTTTTTTTTCTTTTTGTCTTTAATAACTGAAAGAATTGTTTTTTCAATGTGACAAGAGTTTTCCATGCCAAATTGAAATCAAGTCACAGCACAGAGAACAAAGTGAAGCGGTGTACTGCATTGCAAAGGGCAGCATACACCGATCAGCCCCAACATTAAAAATTAAAACCGGTAACTGGTTTTATTGTTGTGGCTGATCATTGTAAATCTGCCAATAATAAACAAAAAGTACTGTCATTAGTATGTCATTAGAAATAGAGATGCATTGTCTATGCCAAAATGTAAAACAATCACCAGTATAATTGTTTGATTGTTTTTGTTATTTAGGCATATTAAATCTTCCATACCCATTGGCAAAATGATGAAAATTGTGTTTTTTAACTTGTGTTGATGATAGCTATTTTATGTATTTTTTGTTAATCCCAAATTCAAGAATTTGTAGACAGACTGCTGAACCCACAGCAGCCACTATGGACCAGAGACAGTGCCAGCAGTTACCCTTTAAACCTTCAAGATTAATCCATACATGACTCCATCGATGTGGTTTCCACAATACTAGTTACACAAACACAGATAAAGTGCATCCCCAGTGCTTCAGACAAAGTGATAATTACCTTGTGGCTTTGACATTTGAGGATGCCCCTTGCCAAGTCTGCCCAAAACTCATTGCTCACCCTGTTCATTACCTCCCATAATAACCCTATTCAGAGACAGCGGGGCACAGCCTCAGCCCAGGGACCCAGTAATAATCCCCTGCATTAATTAGATGACCCCCAGAGACGGCTGCTGCTGCACTGTTGGGCACAATGACAGGCTCTCTGCTTAGTGTTTATGGCTAGCTGTAAAGTGTCCAGCAGTGGGAGCAATGGGAGAGATCAGGGAGAAGAGGAGAGGAAGTGGGGTGGTTGACTGGGGGCCAACCAGGCCATAGTGAATATCAGTGATGCAGAAACGTCTTTTCTCACTAACACAGCGTAGCTTTCTGTTGTGACAGTTTTTCCCTTCAAATACAAGATCTTTCTCACATTTCTATGAAAGAAGTCAAATATGATACTGCATGCTGAGAGTATTACACTATGACTAATGCAGGTTCTTTCTACATGATTTGATTATTGGCTCAGTCTTTGCTGACTCAACACACATTGAATGTGGTGCTTACTATTCCTGATCTGCGTTAAGTTGGTTCTTTGCAGGGTACCACCCGTGGTGAATTACACCGGAGTCTACAGTTCCCCTCAGCTCTGCGGCGCATGTTAGCATCTTTCCGCACATTGTTTTCATTTTATGGCCAACAACTTCACTCACACAGCCCTAATTCACCTCATTTTTTCCAAAGAAAGCAGAGCTGAAAAGAAAAGAAAAGAAAAAGGCAAAAACAACTAAAAATCATGTTTTACAGCCATGTTCTCTGGATCCTATGCAGAAGTCGTGTAATTTTCTTTAGTAGACTTCTGAAAAATGTTATTAGCTCAAAATTAGGTTTACTGTATATGTTAAAATAAACCTGATCAAATTTTGATCCTTTCTTTCATCCACTTTTTTTGTCCACCTCAGCATGCTAGTGTTGCAGCACTGCTCTCATTTATTGCAGCCTACACTCCAGCATTTAGCTGCATATACGATGAAAATTAGACTGTGTGAATGTGAAAAATTAGTTGGCCACAGACAGACAGACTGTGAGTTCAAACACTGAGATTGGCAAACTCCGACGCTGACAAACCCGTTACCTACCTTTCTCTTATTAGCCAGGCGTTGGCTACAGCTGTTATTCCAATTTGTCAGTTACAAACAGTACAAGTTGAGCTTCAGCTATAGGAAACAACGCTTCTGAAAAATTTCAGATCATAGTATTGCACATTTTAGATAGCAATTGCTATCAACAAAAAGATTTAACAATCATTCGAATGAGATTCGATTGTTCCCAATGTGTGCATATTGTGTGTCTCCCGGTCGGATTTTCTCAACAGAACTAATCATTGCAACACTGTTCAACAGCCACATCATAGAGCTCGTACTGTGTGTGTCACAGGTCAGTGGTCGGTTTTTTAAAATGAGTCCATAGTTGCTAGCATAAGAACATGACAGGAGGATAACTGAAACAAATGCACTGAAGGGAAGCGAGAGGAAACAACTTTCTGGAAGGTAGGAAACACACATGTAAAATGTCCAGCACCCATGTAAAAAAGCACAATTTGAAAGGCTAAAACATGCCACACACCTGTGAAAAAAAGATTTTTAATGATTTAAAGATTTGAGCTTCACAATACCAATAATAATGAACGAATTTGTAAAAAAAACAACACATTTAAACTTCAAATACAAATGTAAATATATATTTTTAAAGATTAAACCTGATTATGTGTACATACTGAATGAGGCCGAATTTTTACTTTGCATTGGCATGTAACACTTTTGTACTACAGTAATATAGTAATATTAGCACAGACAGGATGAAGTGGATATCAAAACACTACAGTCTTTCAGATCTTCTGGATTTTTAGCCCAGAGGTCTGAAATGAAAACCCATTAAAATCATTGTTCAAACTCTTATTTACAACATGTAAAAAAGAAAATAAATAATCTTGGTTAAAGAAAAAGACATTTCATTTTAAAGATTAAACATGGAAAACTAAATATTTTCCTTGTGTGCACACCTTGTGTAATTATGTTTTGTTTTGTGCTCATATTTAAATTGTACCTGAATTTACAAAGTATTTCACTCCTTCATGCAATATTTCAAGTGCTTCATTTACTTCTCATCAGAGTGAAACACACAGATTCATACAGCTGAACAGGAGAAAACACACACACACACACACACACACACACACACACACACACACACACACACACACACACACACAAAAACAGGAACACAAACACACACATCCTTGTTTTACTATATTCGTAGGGACCTATCATAGACAAATAGCATACCCTAACCCCTTACCCAAACCACCACAAATGAATGCCTAACCCCAACCTTAATCCTAACCTAAACCTAATTCGAACCCTAACCATAAAACCAAGTCTTAACCCTCTAACAGCCATTTAAACTTGTGAGGTCATTTTGTTCCCCACAACGCTGTCAGTATTCGGACCACACAAATATTGTAGAACAAGCCCACCCACACACACACACCTGCTACTTGAACGTCCTCATAATTCACTACCTGTGGTATCCATCGGTGCATTATCATGATAGGTGGCAAAGAATCATTAAAGCATTTATATGAAGCTGTGGTCTTGCGACGCACTTAATGACATTAGGTTGTGAGTCCCAACATAATTGGATGTACTCAGAAATCCCTCTTCAAAAGCTAATAAAGCAAAAAACAGATTTTTGACACAAATTATGATTACATTAAGTGGGAAAAAAAAATATTATGGTCGTACATTAGCACAGGCTAAAGCCATTAATTGTTTAAGGTTTCACCTTGCAGTAATGAAGCAGTGTAGGGTTTAATGGGCCCGGATCTGCAAATGTTACAGCAAACTGGAACGTAATTATTTTTTCCCAATTAAAATACGACAGAATTATTCTGTTGAAATTAGGCAGTGATATTGGACAGCCTGAAGAAGTGTATACCTCTATTCAGCACTGGTTAATTGAGGGTTGAGGATTATGACAAATGACTGAACTGAGACCAGGGTGTGTGGTCAAGCCGAGGCTTTAGTCTCCATTGCTCCACCCCACCCATTTAGTGAAACACATGATGAATGTCAAATGATCCCTTTTCTCTTTTTTTTCCTTTTTTGAATTTAAGTTATTTTTCTCACACTTAAATACTTCTTTCCATACAAAGCAAATTACATAAGACAGAACTAACTGAAATTATTATCAAGGATAAAACTTACTTGTACTGCATCTTTCATAGATAACATCCAGTTCACGGTGCTCAATTTGCACTGAACTAAAATTAAAAGGACAAACAGAAATACTAAAAATACAACATAAAAGGGATTCATTTTGGATGTGGGTGGTGAGGGGTGAGTGGTTCTTGTCCTTAATGTTGTACCAGATGTATTTACAAGTTCTCCAGCAGCTTTGTCATGCAGTCTGAGGCTGATCAAGGACAGACAGGGTCATTGATGTGTAGCACTCTGTACTCCCAACAATGTTTTCCAGCAGCAATTTGAAAATACTTCTCGGTTTGCTTTATGCTTCGAATCTGTCGGACATACTCCTGGAAAAAAGGGGGGAAAAAAGAATAATATAGTTAGAAAAAAAAGTTGCTTGTTAACTTATATAAGTAGCAACTTTAATACAAAAAAACAGTACCTGAACATGATGTAGAGTATTTCTATATTTGTAGCTTAGAAAAATGCACGGATCATGTACAAAGTGTTGTAACACAGATCCACGAGACTCCAAGAGTGTAGGCTTGGCTTTAACTTGGGTAGGGACATTTTTTGCCATACATGCAATATGCACAGTTGTATGTGTGTGTGTGCACACTAGTTCTCGGTTTTTCTCTTCTCTGTTGGCAATTCCTGCTACTTTCCCGCTTTTTGACTTCATTCTGATCTGTCCCTTTCTCTTTCCCACATCAAAATCCCTTTTATTCATTTCTGACATCACATTATCTGGCCAGCGATCTCTCTGCCTGCGTTCCTCAAGCCAGTCCGTCCTCAGAAGCTGTTCTTTAAAAATCTCGGAATTTCTGTCATTCGGTCTTTCAGACCTAGGATTGCACAGCACAGTACCTCCTCATCAACAACTTGTCCCTCAGGATGATCCAGGTGTTTTAACTAAAGGTTCCATGTTCCATCTGCTGTCTTTACTCCACCACTACCAGTGTCCAGACTCTGGGAGATTCTACCTATCTCCTATATTCATGGGCCTGTGTCACATCTCAGTTCTTTTCTGTTCTCTGTTGTTAACCCCAATAAATGTTGTTGTACACTTCAAAATTAATCTCTGCTTATTGAAATAAAGTTGTTGATGAAAAGACATGTCTGAGCAACGATCACAAATTGGCCAATACCATACGGTTAAAATTGAAATACAATTTTAGTTGACTGATGTAAGGTATATCTAGCGAAGACGGTTTTAATTCTGCAACATTTAAACCGGCCATTCATTCATCACCACTGAGACTAAACTACAACTGCTAGTGCTGCAGCTAGCTGACAATGTGAAGTACAGCTGATTGTCAGATCATCAGGTCAGGTCTCTTCATCATAATAGCCCACGTTTTGCAGAAAACACACAAACCTGGCAGCTTTTCATAAATCTTATCAGTAGCACTGTATGGAGGTGCTTAGATCTTATGAAATCTGTAAACATATAGTGTAAATACAATTGAGCAAAAACCTGACACTGTTGGGGATATGTCCCTGCTGTAAATATTATCCTAAAGATTATTATATCCTAAAGAGGGAGAACAATTTACGGTGACAACATATGTGAAACCTGTGGAATCGACTGAAAAAACTTAAAGTACTATTTGTGGGGTCTTTATTTATCATTATGCCGGGATTGCGTCTTCAGTACAAACCACTGCCTGCTAGCAATGTCCCGTCCAGTATCTCTGATGATACACTGACTTCAGCATAGAAGTTACAAAATTTAACAGAGACAAAGAAATCTCTGCTTACTGCTTGGCATATCAGGGGCCTCATTTATATCACAGTGCGTAGGATCTACACTGAAAGTGTGCGTGCACACAAATGCCGAAAATAGCGTATGCAAAAAACCCATCAGACTTAGAAAACTACGCGCGTGCACAGCTTTCAATTTCCCTGTTTGTAAATCACAGTCAACTTGAAAATGTGTGCACTTTGGCAAGCCTCGTGCTCCACCCAAAACACTGCCACGATCAAACTATAGATGGTCAATGCAAATCCCTCAGGAATATGTATATACATATTGTTCCTGTGGAGAATGGAGGCAGTGTCAAAGACAAGCTCGAGGACTGATGGCTGCAGCAGCCCTTAATGCAACAAAGAGGAGAATTTCTGAGATTAAACCAAGTGATCAGGAGGTGGCCGCCTTGGATACTTTGTTGCACACCGTCGGAGTATGGGCCGACCAACGGAGATGCAGAGACACCGAAGCTCACCCTTTGGTATATGTTAAGCATTTATAGGCTATAGACACGGACATAGCTGATGAAATCACACACTAAATATTTAAAACAAAAAAACAAAAAACAAAAAAAACACACACACAATTAACCACATCTTAAACTCCAGAATCCAGTGTATGGGTGTTTCTGTATATATAGTTGATGATGAATACAGGTGGTGTCGGGTGAGGTGTCTGGAAAGGGCGGAGTGTGTGTGTGGCAGCCACTGGCGTGTCTCCAGTGCGTTCTGTCTGCCTGACAGCACAGCGTTCCATGCAGCGATCTACACACAAAACCAATGTGAAATCTAAAACCGTAAATCTAATAGTGATACATGCACAGTATTGACTGTCTTTTCAGCAAATATTTAATGTTATCTGATGTTATCTTGGATTTCTACAACCGATGGTCATTTTATCAATGAGCATAGTGAACGTTGTTGAGGTGAAGAGGACTCGCGTCACACTTAAAATCGGGGAAAGGCGAGCCGGACCCTCCTGAATCCTGCACCTTCCACATCCTGGCATCCGAGCACCACGAGTGTGATTAACATACAGTCCGGCTCTCTCCTCCGCGCTCCCGGGCTGGGCAGTGTGATGGTGAGACAGCGCTGATGAAATATTGAGCGGAATTTGATTTGATATTTGACTTGGTTGATACATTTTCTAATTGGGAGGCTCTCGTGGAATAGTTATGGCTCACAAGGACAAGCACAAATAACTGCTGGTTTGAATGTTTACGACGCAGAGGATCGATAGTTGACGTGTGATATGAAGTGAAATTAAATGTGCAAGAAGCATCACTATACATATGACAATGCCTCTCACATTTAGTTTCCACAACCTGGCTTCATGTCACCACCTGACCGTCTGTGTTGCCAATTTTCCCAAGTCTCCAAAACGTTCGTACGCATTGCTCGGAGTTGCCGTGCGAGCGCGCAAATTCACTCGTCAAGTTTGTTTTTAGAGATCTCGACTTATGCGTGGGAAGTGGCTTACGCCTCTTTCGTGCCTACGCAATGGTTATAAATGAGCCCCCAGGTAGGTACAATTACACCGAAGAAGTTTAGCAACATTTTTAACATTGTCATAAGACACAGTTTCCAACAGAGTTTTCTTTCCATCTGACTCAGTAATCTTGTCAGACAAATACTGAGAGTTTAGAATACATCAGTAATAAAATCAAAGTCAAACTTACATATGATAGATTCACTTAATATTCTCTTCACAAAAGCTAAAAGAAAAGCATCTTTCAATTTTGTATGATTGTGTATGTCGACAACTGCTGGCCAGACAGCCATTAGGCGTCTCGTGGATATTTGGACAAAAAAATTGCCGTGTGGATGTTCTAGGTCCACAGAAGATAAATCCTTAATGATTACGTCAGGTAGCTTTACTCATGGGCCCAACATAAGGCCAAAGGTTTATGACAAAAATACAATTGAATTGCTAAAAACTCCAAAAATACCAAGCACAGGACTTTGATGCCCTCAATGGTAGCCACGGAACTGTGTGTGTGTTTCTCTGAAACTAAAAGGATTTAAACAATTGTGTTGTTATTTTCAAATCTTTTCCAATTATTTGCCATTTATGCAATACAACAATCAACATCTCACATTTAGTAGTAATTATGGGACCATTTCTTGCTTTCTTTTCTGACTTGCTGTTCACAATCAACTTGATGTTTTGGTGTAATTGTTGTCTAACTTTGGACTAATTTGAAGGGTGTAATTCACAGGGTTACCACACTCTTTACATCTGATGTCTACTGTGTTGTTATGAAATTATCACATTATTCAGGTTATCATCCCTACTGCCCGTGCTTATTCGTGCTAGGAGATCCTTCCACTCTGAAAGATAAAATTCCTTGGATGCTTCCTGAATGGATGCGGATGGCCATTAGTATGTGTTTAGCACGTGTTTGGTACCATTGGTCATTAGAAAAACCCATTCACAGCTCTGGAGCATTACTGTCACAGCTGGAAGGTCAGGCCTGGGATCATCCTTGTTAGTAGGCTGAAAGATGGAAGAATGGGCGATTATTGTGGGAAGATTGAAGACAAATCAGAGAGAGACTTACACCATATACAAAAGTGCAAATGCCACATACACCTGCCACAGTATGGGGAACAGACACCTCAGGACTATCTTACCTCAAAACATCTTCCATTCCATAGATCCGCCTTTCAGTGCCTATGGCACATGGCCATCAGGATAACAATGATCAAGCAGCAGCCTAACCCGATGCTGCTGTAAATGGCTTATTGATGTCCTCACATTGCAATTGACTTGTTGGTTGAAGCTGGATCCTTTCAGAATGCTAAGTGGTTTAGTTAGCCTTTTCATGCCTGAATTTGACTTTTTTTTTTTTCACTTACAAAACTCTTAAATTAAATCTGAAAGTTTCAGAGGCAAAGATTCTGTGTTAAAGCAAAGCACTTTACAGGGAGTGTGGCAAAGGGACATAAAGGCTGCAGATGATTCAGACAAGAAAATCATTAATCATAGAGTAATTGCATTATGAAGAAATTAGCAGATGCCAGACTGGATTATCCCATATAATTTACAGCTGGGTAAATTGTCTTTTTCTTAAATGCAATATTCTGTTGTTGTCCTCTGCTGTTTTAAGGTGAGTCACTGGCTGGTGTCATGAATCATCTCCGCTTGCCCACACAGAGTACACACATACATATGCAATCATCGGCCTTGGATTTTAAACTTCCAGGGCCAGTTGTTTTAAAGTCAGTGCTGTACTCTGTGTGTTTATTAGCGTTCCATCTTGCCACCCTGTCCTCCCTCCAGTTTTGCTAGCGTTCAATCAGAGAGCAAGGTCCCAATCTGCAGTCTTGCAGGGCATACTTTACCATGGCCAGTGTAACAATCAGTTCCAGATACAGAGGCTGGGACTGTGTCAGTGTGTGTAGGTATCTGCTGATCAGTTTCAAGGAGAAAAATACTGCTTCTCGGTTACATTTTCATTTTTAAAACAAAATAATAGGTTCGTGTTAAATATTACATCATGTGATTCTAATGCAAAGGATTTACTTTACGTGTCATACATTTACGTGACACCTGTAGTTTTGGTCAAGGGTGTAGTTTTTTTTTTTGATAGATCAGCTAATATGCATATTTGCATTTGTGTGCATAAATAACTCAATTTCTCTTCCACTTGAAAACACATGAATAGTTTGACTGCAATTTTTTTTCTTCCTTCAGTATGTTTTAATGCTTAAATTTATATGCTTAACATGTATTTTAACTCATTTTATCTTATGATTTTTAACATAAATAAGGGACTAAAACTCATAAAAAAATAATATGATAGATTTTTACAATAAATGTTACAAGAAAATACAATGATAATAAGTACAGCTTAGGTACTGTGATTATACTCTGCTATTATTCTGAGCATTACGCATCAAGACTGGAACGGGACTTCATTTATCATGAATAATGACTAATCACAATGACATTTGTACCGTAATATTACAGGTATATAGTAATAAGAATATTTCTCCCACTTTTTCATGAGGAACTGCTTGAGCACAGAATAGGATACGAGCACAACACACCACCGCAGTATGTAAGGAGGAAGAGGTTTTAACTGAAGCAAAATAAAAAGCTTACACCTGATAAATAAACTGCCTGTGCTTCTGGTCCTATTTGTTTCGGTATGTTGGAGGCAAACACTATACTGGAGAGAAACAATATTAACAACAGTTGTAGCATTTAAGAAATAATATTTGGCATTTCTAGTTTCTATAATATTCCTAAAATGCTTGAAAGTATCTGCTATGGTTAGGTTATTAACTTATTTTAAGTGATTAGAATTTAAATAAGCATAATAACTCATACTTCATTCTGTTAAAGTAGTAACGCTTCCCCAATCATTCAGTATTGAATTAATACTTGTAACTTTATCCAACATCAGTTCATGAGCTTATCATATTGTTTAGTAACATATGATGATGCAATGATTTTTACTATTATGACATATGACATATAATACAGGGGTTGTTTGAGGTGTACAGTAGGTGTAATAAAAAACCTCCTGACCTCTAATTATGTTGCCAACTTAGAGTGCACACATTATAAAAGGTTCCTCACATAAAGATAAAGAAATTGCAAAACAAGAAAGATGATATTGATATTAATATTGATTGATTGAAATTAATACTAATTAGAAAGATCGGGGCCTATGTTACAAACCTTCAGTTTGTAACGTAGGTGTTCTTTTAAAAACATTTTAAGTCTCAAACCCGAGATGATGACATTATCACAGTTATGTTTCGTAACTTTGGAAAGCTCACTCTGAAGCAAACATCATACACCTGTTTCAACAAGCTAAGCAGCATTTCTCCTGATGAGTGAAATGAATTCCCTGTGTAAAATCTGTGGACAGCTCCTTTAATAAAAAGGACAGGGCACAAACTGGTCTTCTGAATGGAAGTCTCATGCACTACATGCCAATCCATCACCCTGAGCTCCACACCCTTACTTTCCACCTTGCTTCATAAAGGACACACTTTTTCCTGCATTGGCACTGAACATTGGCCTGCACTGCTCCTTGTATTTTTTGCCCAATCCACGGAATCCTCAGCTTTAATCGACAACAGGGGAGGCAGCGCGCGAAGCCTGTACTGCCAACAGTCTTCCATCTGTTTATCTGAAGCTGTGATAGATGGGCTGTGGAAATTTCCACCCCCTTGTGTAGCTGCAATCAGTCTCCCCATCACTACTGATAACACAGCGTGCCAAAAACACAACCTCACAATGGCAGCAGGTCCTCACAACAAACTGGGTTAATGATGCAGGAGGACTGCTTGTGACCCTCTGGACTCACATAGGTCCAGTCTTGTGTTTGTCCGTCTATCACAAGAATTTGGTTCTCTTGCCTGAAAGTCTGCTGGCCTGATAGAAGCAAACATGAGAGCTGAGTTACAATAAGGAAACTTTGTTAACTCTTTACTGGGGAAAGGACACATCTTTTTTTTTGATATTATATTCTCTAGTTAGATTCACAGACCAACTTAAAAGAAAAAAACTGAAGAAATGAATGGAGAAAACAATTATATGCTGTAGCCTTTACTGTCATCAGTAAAGGCTCAACACCTGTGGGAGATTTTGGAACGACTTGTTAGACAGCACTCTTCCCCCCCAAACATCAAAACGCCAAATGAAGGAATATCCTTTGGACAGGTCTACACACACCTGGGGAATCTATGACAAGGAGCACTAAAGTTGTTCTAGAGGCTTAAGGAACAGCATCTTCCAAGACACGTAATATATTGGCTTTTTTTTTTCTTTTTGAGGGTTATTTTTAATTTGTCACCCATCATTACCTGTCACTACATAAAAACCTGTTTATGCCTCACATGACACCACTTGAGCTGAAGCACTTCAGCCGAGAGCTGGAGAGCTATGTGAAGCCATTCTAAACAATAGCACTTATAATGATAAATCAGAATTCCTAAAGAGAAACTTTTAGGTTTATTTTCCTAAATTTGCACCTGAGCTCTGGGGGAAATTGTTTTTTTGAAAGCAAATGTATGACTGTATTTTTTTTTTTTTAACATAAATAAGGGCATAAAACCAGTGATTAAGGAGGTGTTTTGAATACCCTATAGGTTTTATTTCTTACGCTGAAGTCTATTTTCACTAGTTTTAGTTCGCATTTCACTGTTTTTTTATCATGGTGAATTGTTGTGTTCATGCAGATTACATAAATTACAGCCTGTCAAAACATCATTCCCACAGTTGTTTTAACAAGAAAGGGAACAGTGCCAGCTTCTTGGGACTTATGAGACTGTCATAGCATTTCAAATACATGTACGTCGCACTGAACGTGGTCCTAAAGTATAGATTGTTCAATGAGTTCTTTATTTGTTTTAGTAGTAGCAAGTCATTCGTTAATTTAGACCATTAATGACTGATTTAATACCATTCAGAACTGCAGAATTCAGAACTTTTTGTTAATGACTATCACCAGCAAGAGAGATCCGTCATAATTTGGCAACCCAAAAGTTGTTTGCAATAATGGCATTCTAACAGATCCATAAAGCATGACAAAAGATTTATTAATCCTTAATAAAGTAAATAGTGGCACATACAAACCCTTATTAAAGCCTTATCCTAATTGCAGCATTTCTAGGGCTGGTTATGAGCTTGAACAATGCCGGACTGACAAGTTCTCTTGTGCGGAAATCAAACACAGACGACACACATTAAGCAAACATGTATGTGGTGAAAAGGAAAACGGGGGCTTTGCGTTAAACGTAGGCTTTATAATTTGAGTAGGTTTTTCCAGAACAACAATTGCTATACTGTGTATTAATACCAACCAATAACCAACTATACAACTTTGTCATTCAAACTCTCACTCATCCATTTATCTAAAAACCCCTCTCTCTCTAAAAGAGTCCAACCAGACAACAGTTAATCTCCCCTGTAGGTTCAGATACATTTAATTTCATTACATATTCTGGTCTCCTGCTACATACTGTTCCATATTATTTCATTAAACACACACAGCGCTGAGACCTTGGGCTTATAGCATCAAATTGACAAAAATATAGTGAGCTTCCTGAAATCCACCACGGTGAGGTGGGTAATTAGCATTAAGTAAAAATTGTGTCATGATTTTCAAGCTGCTATTAATTACTTCATCACATGCATTAGCTGGGAGAAACCTAATGCCTGAATGTGTCCCAGTAACTTTGCTGAAGAGATTATTTACCATCATGGGATGTAATTATACCTGTGGCTGGACAGATTCAAATCAATTTTGCTGTGGAGCTGATAGCATAAGTGTTCAATAAGATGTTTTCATTAATGTGTGACTGGCCTTGCATTATAGCCAGAGAAAGGCTTATAGGTTTCCCTTATTGCTAGTGTTTGCCTCAATCATTGTTAATAAGATCAAAATACAAATTCCACACTGATATCTCATTTGTCAAAGGTCACGTGTGAAACAAGTTGTGAGCAATTGCCGTTGACAACCCTGCATTCAATAAAACAGGCCTCGTGTGTCATTAATGTGCAGCCCTGTGACAGAAAACACAGTGTCCTTCTGTGACTCGAGATTCTTCTCAAGTCAAGTCAATTTCATATACATGTAAATAGGATAAATCACAGATTTGCCATCCGAGCAACAGGCCCACTCTATTCTTGATTTGGATAGTGAAAAACAAAAAAGCCTTTAACAGAAGAAAAAGGACAAGCAACTGAGAAGAACAACAGACAACCAATCACTCCTTGAAGAATACAGTAGCAGCAGTAAAATTACAATACAGAGGAAGAGAAAGACATTGGGCCACTTGGATGAATAGATTTGTCCTTAAGTGAACACTTCAGGTTTTTAACGACCCAATCCTATATTACACCCCGTCTAATTCATTCATTTCAATAATTTAATCAGGGTGTCTAGTGACCTGAGGTACAGTACGTAGGAGTGTAAACATTTTTTTCACACGTAATCACACTTTTTTTTAGTAGTTCAATTGAGTTTACTACTACCTTGCCGACTTAACACCAAATGTAAAGGTACCCAGTTAGAGCTGCGGGGTGGTCTAGTGGTCTAGAACAATTGCACTTTTCACTGCCCTGGCTGTGACTCTGGTTTCTTCCTTGTGTTTCCTGTGTGTCCCCGACTTCCTCAAGTGATCTGTTTTGTTTCTCCGGTTTGTTCTGTGTGTGTATATGTGTCTGTGTTTGGGGTATGGTGCTCCTCCGTCTCCCTCTCCCCTTCTCTTACGGCGTCCTGCCTTCAATCAGCCTGCCCACCCGCCTCTCATCTACTCATCTAGTCTGCTACATGTAATCCCCCGTTCTTCGGCCACTCCTCGCTAGAGCATTGTTCTCACCAGTCAGGTAGATGTACAGGCCAATTGGTACTGTTTTAGTCTAAGTTAATGCCTTGTGTTTTTTTTTCCCTCGTGAATTAATGACTGTTTCCTTCTTTTCAGGCTCATGCCACACTTCCCTGTCAAATATTGAGTGCCATGCTCCAGTTCCTCTCCCAGCTTCTCCCATTCCTGCTCCGCCACTAAGCATCTGCCTGCCTGCGTCGCCATCTAATCCACCCTCACTCAAGACTGCAGCCTTCCCCGCTACATCTCACATCCAGCTCCATCAACTCCTCTACGCCATCTCCTGACCCAGCCACCCTCTTAGTCCTGCGACCCGCTACCCCCAAAAACTCTGCCCGTTAGCTCCCATCCACCTTCGTCCACCTACCCCACGGTCACTGCCTCTGCCCTCCTCTGCCTCCTCCCTGCACTTCTCCTGCTCACAGCCATTTCCTCTTACCTCCCCAGCCCAAAGATTGTTACTCTTAACTTCCTGCTTCTTTGTGACTCTGTGTTGCTGGGTTTTGCATTTGAGTTCCTTAATCTCTTGTGACAGAATTGAAGTCTTATGTTTTCTCTATGTGCTGACTCAATCAAAGTAAATCTTAACAGCTTTCAGATTGCACAAGAGGCTGGTATTGACCAGTCTGGTTAGTTAAGATTTGTTATCACCGGAGCCCCACAGCTGCAAGAAGAACAGTGATAAGCACAAACAGGTTGACAGGTTTTTAGCCCTTGTTAAGGGGAATAGACAATTGAAAATCAACGTTCAGGATCAAAACATGCATCGCCTGTAGGCTTTAAAGGTGTTTCTGAAATGTATGAAGCACCATACACCAGAAGCATTATTATTATTATTATTATTAATAATTTTTTTTTTTATTACATTAAAGTTCTTACTCTCTCTCCCCTGTCCAATTTGAACCCCAGTGATTCTCAACAGCTTTAAGATAAATTAGGACAGGATGAATGTGGTCTTGCAGTTGCATTTATTATTGCCAAATAAAGCTATCTATCTCTATGGGCTTCCTCACTTAGTGTGGCATCCTCAGCCACAGCCCTAAAGCTAACGTCTATGAGAAGCGCAGATTTCGAACTGCTAGAACTCCTTAAACGAATGTATGATGTCAGGTGGTGATTTTTTTTCCAACAATCAAAAACAGTAGAGGAAACTAAACTCACTTTGGGCATGGTTTGCAATGGTTTGGTTTGGGCTACAGAGATTTGGCAAGCTCACTTCTCACTCCGCACCCGAAGATTTTTTTTTAAATTTTGTTCAAACTTGCAGTCTCAAGGCCCAACTACAATTTATCAGACATCACACAGCTCCCTCTGGGGCCACAATGCTTTATACTGCTTTTGTTTTGTTTTTTTCCTTTTAAACATACAGTAGTATTCTCCAACACCTGCAAAACACATTTTGATGTGGAAAATTAGTGGTGTTCCCCTTTCACTTTCTAAAAAAGCAGCAATTTTATCATACTTGCTCCCCAGATCTTGGCTATTTCTATTTATAAGGGGTAACAGAAGCCTGTACTGGTGTCAAGTAGTGTGTATTTAACGATGAAACACTGGTGCCAGTGAGTGCGCTCGAGTCTCAACTACATGGTCTGCAATGGACAGAGAAGCATATAAGCTATACTGTAATGTGTTTCACTTGTAATTTCAAGAATCATTGTTCCACAAAGGTGATAATACGGCTTCAAGTATATTACGTGCTGTGTTTGTTTGTTCGACAGGTGGTAGCATGTTACTGCCATCTTAGTTGTCACTTGCTTATGGTTCCTCTACATCCAAAACCAGACATCAAATTATACCCTCAGAAACTTTTGGGTGGCTTGCTGTAGAACCATAGAAGTGTTTTTCTACGGTTTATGGTTTTACATAAATTGACTAAATACAGCCAGATCCCTTAATGTATTTGACTTGTAACTGGCCCTGACTTTTGACCTGCACCCACAGTGACCAATAGAGTACAACTTTCCATTAAAAATTCATTGGTTTTTATCATGTAATACACACAGACTCTGCTCAGTTCGTTCTTTCATGAATGACATTCTCCCTCCATCAAAGGTAAAATGACACTACAAGCTTGTCTCATAGACCTCTCGCACTGCTCAAACACCAAAGCTGCATCATTCTGCCACCAAGCTGCCACTTTGGGAAAAAGAAAAAAAAGGTATGCAGTGATGCACAAAATAAGCATTTCAGGTAAAATCAAATGAACTTTTTTTTTCATTTTTAAAATTATAATTATATGGAAATATGTTGCTCATGTACACTAGTTTGAAATATTGCTCACTGTATACTACCGCATTGGCTACTGGGTGGTTTGGGGTCTTATTGATATGCTAGTAGTGCTCCACAACCTGATAGTATGACCATGAAACCTTGGGAAGCAAGATAACATGAGATGGGACACTTGGTAGAAAGCATTATTATTGTGGCATTCACATTAATGAACATTACTGAATGCAGAGGCAATTAATTACTGCTTGCATCATCACCCTGGAAAAAGTGTTAATTATTTTTTGATGCACTCTGTTGCACTCAGAGATCCTCGTGGAGTGTGCTCAGTCTGACAAAATGAATGCTGGCAGGGAACCAGCTAAACTGTGGTTTCACTGCCTAATGGCTATTGTAATGATAGGACAGATGGTATTTCTTGCACTGAGGTCTTCTGCAGAAGAGGTGACACTACTTCATTGTTTGTTTGTTTTTTCTTATGATTAGTGTCTGCTGAACATCAAGATATCCAAACAAATAACACTATAGATATGAATGTTCTTTCTCAAACCCATTAGGAGCTGAAAAAAAGTCCTCCAAACAAGGCAGTAGCCAGGTCAACTGTCCTAATCACCTCTTCTTTCCCACAAGGCACAAAAATTAAATGCTTTATTTATTCAGTTAATTGGTCAGTTATATTGTCTGTAGACTTCATGTTTCACCATGAAGGTCAACTAGGATGAAGCCTCTACTCACAGGCAGGAAAATAAAAAGACATATAAAAAAAATGCTGGTGACTCCTTTATTTGTTCTTGTTTGCCTGGAGTAAGTCAAATTTTAAATGTATTGAATGTTTATTATAGTTGAATATACTGTTCAATATATTAGATATCCGTCAAGTGTTGGCTTTTAACTGTAGAATGTAAAATCAACCAAAAACAGCAAATTTCTTCTCCAAAAGTGCAACAGGACATAACCTTTTGTGACCTCAGAAGTCACTACAGCAATGCCTCCACACTAAATCACAGAGTGAATCTTTTCAGAGACTGTCCTTCGAGGAAGTCCGGTGACATTATTATAAAGTAACAAAGCTAATCAACCAAACATCAAACTTTAACATGGGAAAAGGCCAATTGATTCCAGTCACTGCTGGTTTCTTTTAACTATGACCACAGTTTTTCAGTAAATTTAACCACATTTGTATTATTGGAACCATTACAACGAAGCAGGTTGTCCACTAACCGGAAGGTTGGTGGTTTGATCCCCGGCTCCTGCAGTACACGTGTCGAAGTGTCCGTGGGCAAGATACTGAAGCCCAAATTGCCCCTGATGGCTGTGCCAACAGTATGTGTGAGTGTATGTTTGAATGTGATATATGAATGTGTGTGTGAATGGCAATGTGGCATGTAGTGGAAAGTGCTTTGATGGGCCCTTATTACGTGCAGACCATTTACCATTTACCATTACCTAGTCTTGTGGGCCTGTGTTGTAGTAGAGGTTCACAGCTAATGAAATGTCTATGAACTGAGACTATCAAAGATTAATAAAAGATCCTTATTAAGTATGTTGGTCTATAAGTAATTCAAAAACAATTACGCACTCTCTACAAAATATAGCAATTACTTCAAAATCTAACTGAATATTTTGTCAACTAAATCATTTCCATTACCACTGACCAAATTACTGATGAATACGATGAGACATTGGTTTTTATTATTTTATTTTGGATACTTTCAGGAAAAGATTTGTTTTCGATTGTATGCAGGATTTTTACTGTTTTAAATTTCATAAAGCTGTAAAAGGATTTAAGTATATGAATAAACACATAAGATTGTTTTTGTACAAAAAGAAAATGAATTAAACCCATTAAAGTCATAATCAAGCCTAGCAACTAAGATATATAAATAAGTTGCAAAGATGAAGAAAACACAATCATTCTTTGGTGTATGACTCACTGCAGCATTCTGACCTAACAAAATATCTAATTCCATGCTTTAAATATATCAATTAAACATTTATAGTCAGTTGAATTTTATATTCATAAAATAAGAAATAAAAAAATCTGTTGAATTTAGAAATTACTGTGAGTCACTAAATTATTCATTTTTATCAACAAGGAAAGCAGAGATACATTTCATTTTCAATCACAATTCTTTAAAGAAAAGAATCAAAGTATGCCTCTCTTTATATTCTTTGCACCAAAGGTGTTTTATAGTACTGGTTATTTTATTTCTCCTGGAGAAAAATTTGTGACTTTGTTACAATCTAAATCCTTATGTTAACAAGTCACCTGAGTCCAAGGTGACTCTTTAAAGTGTCCTCATTAAACTTTGTTACGCCAGGCTTCCAAGGATAAGGAACCGCTGGCTATCAACTGTCTTCTCAGCTGAGCTGGCTTTGACGTAACAAGCTGCATAATTCTTCAGTGGCAGTTAGCTGTTGTTTCCTAATGAGGGCAGTGGCGGTACCCAGCTGACCACAGCACATAGCTCACAACTTAACAAAAAAGCACTTTGCGCAAAGTTCAATTTAGTTCAGTTTAAGTTTCAATTATTTAGTTCATGTAACCATGAGATTTTTCAGCTGGGAAAAACATATGTACTTCTTAAAATCTTAAATAATTAATTGAATAAGGGCCTTTGAAATTATGGTGTTTTCAGGGATTTATTTTGTGCTTTTTAAAAAAAAGTTTTTCCGTCATTTGCAAAGGACTTTAGCAAGAGACAAGCTAAGGTACTGTATCTATAGCCAGGCATACATTAAATAAAATTAAATAAGGAACTGTTGTTTCATAGTCCATCAATCATATAGTGAAGTTTTGCAAATTTCTAAAAAATGTATTTTCTCCTTCAATGGAAACACCTGTTCCAAAAATGTGTGTAAAATCTACAAACATTACATATGATAAACATGGATTTTAATGTCCTTAAAAGGTGCATATCAGTAAGTTGTGCTTGTGTGCATCAAATGTGAAAAAAAAAAAAAGTTTAAAACCATATTGATTATGTATCATCTGTTGACACCTCCAAACACCCCCACCAAGCAAGAGCAAACACATCTTCAAGCTGCTACCAAACAGATGGGAGAAAGATTGTTTCTGCCAAAGAGATGCTGCAAACAGAAGAAAGTTTTTTTCAAACTGAACAGCCATAGAAAATGGCAGCTCACCAATCAAATTCCCTCCATCTCAAAAGAGTGCTGTAGTGATGATATATTTCTAAGCCCACCATTGACAATTCTGTAATTCTCTGTTCCTGCTGCACATACTTCCAATGGAGTTTATGCACTCTGTTTAGAACAAACACAGATTTTAAAATATATATATTTTTAAATGCTATGCACAGTCCTGGTAGAAATTATTGGCAGCAATAAATGCCAATTACCCTATTTTTAATAGTCAAAATATTTTACTAAAATTTCCGAGCTTACTGTACAAAAGAAAATAAAAAAACCTAAATTTATATAATAGTGAAATAATACAAACACTAAATATACCCAGACACAATTATTGGCACCCTTGACTCGTATTTGGTTGCAGAACCTTTGGCAACAATGACAGACTCCAGACATTTCTAGTAGCCATCTAGAAACTTCTTACACCTGTCTGCTGGTAGTTTCTGTCACTCTTCTATTGCAATGCGTTCAAGCTCTTCTAAGTTTGCAGGATTCCTTTTTTCAGTGGCAGATTTCAGCTCTCTCCAAAGGTTTTCAACGGGATTTAGGACAGGACTCATTGCTGGCCAGTCTAAAACAGCCCATCTTTTCCTTTTCAACCACTCTTTTGTGCTGCTGGATGTGTGATTTGGTCGTTATCCTGCTAAAAGACCCAAAACCTTTGCCTCAAACCTAGTTTTCTGACACTGGGTAACACATTTCACTCTTAAATGCCTTGGTTATCTTCTGATTTCATCATTCCTTTGATACATTCAATGCCTCCAGTACCAAAGGGAGCAAAGCAGCCCCACAGCACGATAGAACCTCCACCAGGTTTTACTGTAGGTAGGGTGTTCTTTTCCTTATAGGTTTCATTGGCCTATAAACAAACCGATGCACTACATTCCCGAAGAGCTCTAATCTGGTTTCATCTGTCCATTGAACATTATCCCAGAAAGATAGTGGCTTATCTATGAGAGTATTTCCAAACATTAGTCTTTCTATGCCCTTCTTTCTACAGTGGTGTCCTCCTTGGCCTTGGTTTAGTGTGTGGCGTATGGTACAGACTGACACCACCACCTCCAGATTGCTCCAGGTCAGCCTGAAGCTTTTTAGATATCTTGCATGATGTTTTTTCCACAATCTGCATCATTGAGTTTCTTCTTAGCAAAAAGTTCTTGAATCGTCTTAACAGTTTAATGACTATGAAACTTCTTTATAATAATTTTTATTTCAAGATATGAAAGCATTTTGTTGTTGTTGTTCAGTAACTTTGGACATACAAAATTGGTTAGTTTGCATTTATTTCTGAAGATTTTCTAAATTTTGCACTTAAAATTCAGCCGTGCCATAAATGCAACCAGCACTATATAGACAGTTGTTTTAAAAAGTGTTGTTGGTGCAGCCACTCTGGCAACAGCTTAGAAACTTAACTTTAGAATTTTATACAAATACATTGTTGGAAAAATATACATTTCTCACTCTGTGTTCATGATTTTCAGATATTCTGACAGTATATTTGATTTCCTTGCTTTTGTTATTGGTCTGCTATTTCCTCTTAGCGACAAAACATAAGACACATGAATTTCTTTTCTCTCCAAATCTTCTCTCAACTTAGAGCACCATCAACATCTGGCGGAATCTGGAGTGTCTGACTGAGTTGAATAAAATCCTTTTATTTTCATTCAACTGTTGGCAGCTGGGAATAAGGTTTAATATACAAGAACGTTGTGCATATACAGTGAACGGATGTTTTTCTCTGTATCTTCGTTCGTATTAGATAACAGGCTGATCATTAGAGGCCCTGCAAATGTATTTACTGAATTAGCTATTTACGATGAGTAACGGGGACCTACATGAACAGACTATTTTGTTACAAGGTTTTGGTTTAGTTTCACATGAGAGATTTCTTTATTTTTGTCTTTTTGTCTGTGCTCTTTTCACTGATTTAAAGAGGTTGCTTGCTGTTTCTTTGTTGTAGCCAGGCCGCTGTAAATCAAATCTGATGAAAACACACCCACGCAGCTCTGATGAAAGAAATCCGATGGGTTTCAACCCTTAATAACCTTTTTCTTTTTTTTTTCAAAACCAAATTGTTGCTTTTGTAGTCATGGAATTTTATGTTATTGTGAAAAACTCATGATTTGAAAGAAAGTTTTCAGGGGCTTTAAATCAACAATGCAAACTTCTAGGGGCTCCTTGCATGAAATATGATTAATTAGCCAGCTTGGAAGGTGAGTGATTTCAGCAGCAAAGGCAGCTGCTTTCACGTCTGAAAGTGATGTTCCAGAACCTGTCTCCCCTGCTTCATCTGACTTGGATTAACACTTCAAAACGGTGATTTTTATTCTTCCCCCATTTAGCTGCGAAGTCAAAGGATTAAAGGAACTAAAGGATAGGTTCACATTTTAAAGTATATATTTAAATAATACTGACCTGCTCCATATATAATACGTTCCAATGGTTCCTGGTTGCTGTAATTGTTCATACAATCCATACAGTCCATAGCGTCTGCAAAGGGATCCCATCCTAAAGCGTTCAGTACAGCTGGGAAACTGTCTTGCACGCCAGCCCTCATCGCCCCCCCCCCCGTCACCTCTTTACTATCCACTGTCAAAATAAAGGCACAAAATAGCCTCGACAAACGTACTTAAAAACAATTACCGAGTGACAACCAAAACTTTTAAAAAGCTATAGATTTTTAACTTGACGATGGCTCTTCTCATTAAAGAATTTAAATGGTATTTAACTTTTTCTTTTTTTTATTCCTGAAAGTAAGGACGGATGGAATCATTGTCTTTTCAAGTGTTTAGCGGGTGTAACTTTAAAACAGACACACATTCTTACTCGATGTACAGTTGTGAGTCTGCTGTGAACCAAATGGCAGCTGGGACCAGTGATTATCCAGCCATCTTTAGACCAGTCTCTTTAATACCTCTGCCCGCAGACATTTTTGTTGATCGGGGAGAGAAACGTGCTCATCCCAAATGGATGATCCTTGATTGGTCTCTGAATCGATTTGGAGTAAGTATTTGGACTGGCACGAATTGTGCCCATCGCAACAATGGGCAGCGTGTTCTCAGTCTGCTCAGGAGACAAATAATGTTCCAGCGGGATCTCTTTTATCTTAACGATTCTGGACATGCCGAGCTTGCCCTAAACGTGCCGGGTCGCCGTTCCAAACCCGTCCCCCTCCCTGTTTAATCCAATCTAACGCTAAATTATTGTTTTATAGCTGCTTAGACGGGCTGTCGGAGTGTCTCCTGAATGCATAAGCATACAAGAGTTCGACACACCCACACTAAATACGCACACTTCTTTATGCTAGAGACTTCTATAGCTTTGACGGTGTAGGTTTTCTGTTCCGCCCGTTTATGTTCTGCTAGGTAGCTTTGTTACCAGGCATTCAATAGTTGCCAGGCATTCAATACACCTGTCATTTAAAAAGTACAGCACAAAAAAAAAAAAAAAAAAACCCACAAAAAAACAAAATGGCAAGCTCCACATCATGCGGGGCGCATTATATAAAAATTCACAATGAAAGTCTTTCATGAAGATGGAAATATATGCGTCGCAGAAATGTGCTTTCAAGGTGACAGTAAGGGGCCTGGTGAGGACTAGACTTGCGGAGGTGTGGAGTGTGCGGACTCCATGGTGATCCACTAGACTGACGTCTCTACCGTAGCGCAGAGGAGGACCGCAGCCCGGGCTATTGTACAGACTTCAATAAAGCCAAGCAGTCGACAGTCTCTCCTTCAGAGGGACAGAGAGGAGGAGAATAAAGAACTTCCGCAACGTTAAACCGTGGTTTTGCAGCATGTTCCACCTTCGGTAATCTCCGTTTAATCACACTCGCTCAGCAACTGCTTGATTCTGCGGCTGTGTAGCCTATATATATATATATATATATATATATATATATATATTGTATTTATTTATTTTTTTTTTTAATATATATATTTTATTTATTTATTTATTTATTTTGGAAAGATTTCGTCTCCCTCCCCCCCCCTTCGGTTGATGTAAAAAAAAAAAATCCGTCCCTCTATACTGGAATGATGTGGACCTCTCATGATACTGTTGGATTTGTTTTCTTAGTCGGATTTTGTGTGCAATACGGATTCTCCTTTGAAGGTAAGAACTGCAAATTTTCCCTCAGTCTATGTCAGTGTCATCGCGTCGGTGCAAGCTGCACGGTCGGAGAAAGTGTTCAAGTGCGCAGCCTATCTGGAAAAGCAAAGGAGGACGTTTGGAGGAAAAGAGGAAATATTTTAAGTGCGATGCATTGTAATAAAGCACAGTGAGAGAAAAGCAGTCTCGCGAATTTTTTTTTTTTTTTAATTTTTTTTTGATGACAAAAAAATGCAACTGGTGATTTGTTTGAAATCGAGTCATTTGACATTAGGCGGAGGTAAGCGAGCGGCGGGTTTTCTGGCATGTTTCTCTCATTCTAGAACACAGGTTGTGGCCAAAAAAGAAATAATTCCCTTCAGTTGTTGCTTTGAATATAAAGCGACTGATCAGCCGGGGATTTCAGCACCGCGGACGCTGCTGCATGCGGCTTTCCGTGGTCTTGAAAGCGACAGTCCAGAGCTGTTCCCCCTCTTCATTTGAGGTTACTTTCAAACTGCCTCTGTGCTCATCTTCCTCCTTAAAGCTGCATTCCCAGATCACCCGATAAACACGCACAACCCTATAAACTGTCTAATAACGGCTTTAATTTCTTATACATGTTTTTATTAAAGTTTGAATGCACGAATATCCCCACGCTGTTTTCCACCGTCGCTTCCACTCTCCTGTAGGCTATATTTTCTTTTTAGCCCCCCTCCAACCAAATTCCTTTGTCACGTCTTGTGTTTATCACTTTAAGCTTTCTTTGTGTGTGTGCGTGTGTGTGTGTGTGTGTGTGTGTGCTCACATTCGGGTACTGTCAAGTTTTATTTAGTGTTTAGTCGAGGTCTCAAATAGCTGGACAACGGCCACAGAAAATATGGAATAAGACTGTGCGACTGTGCGTTATGTAAACTCCCAATAAAGACGCGTCACTATCTGTGACATGGGGGGAGCCCCCCGCCATCTCCCTCAGTGAGAAGAAGAACGCATCTTAATCAAGCGCTCGGTTCCACTAGCAGACCATTAAAGTGCTAATTCGCAGGCATTCATTTGCTTATAGAAATCACACACATTGTCCTCATTATAACCCCCCACCACCACTTCTCTCATCTGTAGGTCGCTTCACGGATGTGCCCTCCAACATGACGGTTAAAGAGGGACAAAACATAGAAATGGCGTGTGCTTTCCAGAGCAGATCCGCGTCTGTGTATTTGGAGATCCAGTGGTGGTTCGTGAAAGCACCGGAACCCACTGACAGCAAGGAGGACATCGATGCTGAGCAGGTACTATAATTTTCTTTCCTTTTCTTCGTCCCCATCAAGAGCTGTGCGATTTATGTAAGGACACCCACTCGTGAGGGGAATAAAAGCATCCAACATGTTTCCGCGCTATTACGCACAAGCACCTTTTGTCATCACCGTCGTGCTTGTGTAGCAGTTCCGACGACACTGTCGGGCACTGATGCTGGAACATTTTTGCTTGCCTGTTTTCTTGCAAGGAAAAGTGTGTTAGAACCTTAAAAAAAATCTTCAGCTGCTGCCTTGAAGTGATCAAAAACCAGTTAGCTGGTTGAAACTTCTTTTTCTTAAACTATTTTGAGCATTAAATTATTGGAAACCACTGTTAAATTTTTATCTCCACAGAGACAGACCCTTTTCTATTAGAAATGGCCATTTAAGCTTTTAAAATCTATCTTTTAATATCCATCAGGTCTTTTTTTCATACTTGATTTGATGTTTTTGGATTGGATGTCCCTTCTTTCCCTCAGTCAGTTAAATTTTTCCCTCCACACACTGTGCAGTGAGGCATGAAGAAAGAAAATAGGAACAATGATCAAGGAGTACTGTGAAAACAGAAAAAGAAAATAGCTCGTTCTGGATATTAATAACACAATAAATGAAGTAAATGAGCCTGACTGTTCACGAATGGATAAAAAGTGGCCGAATCAACACAGCCAAAGCATATTCTTGTATATGGCCTCATTAAACAGTGCACTGGAAGCGCCATGTATTGCATTACTGCTGGTTATGACAGCTTCCCTCGCCCCAAAAAATGATTCCCTGCTTAGTGGCTGAAAGTGACTAAATGTGTTTACTGCATTCAAATGGATGGAAGTGACTTGGTTACATATTGTATGGCAGGTAGCTTCATGTCAAGATTTGGAAGGGTTGGTGTATTGTCGTGAAAGGCATCAAACAGTGCTCTTTCTATTTCTGTGACAAAGAGATATATGTTTGTGTGACAGGAGGGTGGATGATTATCCATGTGGCTTTAATTATTGTTCCATTGTTGCTCAGCTCTCATAGTGGCATCAGCCAGGCTTTGATGTGGGTTTGTCCAACGTGACTCTTGGATGTTGGGCTGAAGTGGCCTATTGATGCAGACATCACATTGTTACCCACATTTCTTATCATGGAAGGCTTTTTGAAATGAAAGCTGATCTGTTTGTGTGTGTGTGTGTGTGTGTGTGTGTTTGTCCTGCAGCACTCAAGTTTGAATGGGAACAGAATCAAGGCTGTGTGAGAGATGCTGCTTGGGAGCCAGTTGGTCTCCCAAAGATTTAGGGAAAATGATCACGGAGTTTTACAATGCAAATATGTATGAAAATACAAGCTGCATGCATGAAAAGTAAGAGCTGCCGGATCTTTGAAAGGATGACATGAAAAGAGCAATGTCGAGAAGACAGTCAGCAGGTTCATACTGAAATAGTGTGGAGGAAGGAAAGTAAGTGTCGGGTAGAGGGGTGGGTGGCTCCTTTATCTTTTATCTCTCAATGACCCAGGATCAGTTCTAAACTTTACAAGTTGTCCAACTCCACTGTGAGACATATTTTTTTTTGTAAGCTGGATTCCTTATTCGAATATATTTTTAAATTATTATTATTATGATTTTTTTTTACAGCTTTTCAGTCATATCACAAAAAAGAAACATCAAAACATAACATCTAACATCTATACCCATACCCAGCCATATCCACACCTACAAAAGATAAAAACTGGTATACAATATACAAAGAGAAGGAGAAACATAGCAATAAATAAAAAGAGAGGGGAAAAAAACATTACAGCAGCAGTCTTAAATGATAAGTTATCATATTACAAGTTGTCCCATAAATCTCATTGTTTCATTTTACACATGGATGCAGTGTCATGTCTGCCAGACAGAGAGAGCACCCTGCATACCATAGTTCAGAAGTAACCAGTATCCCTACAGTACTCAATGGATTCGGAGAAACTGGTTTGGACAGCAATGCAAAAATGAAATTAAAACGTAATATAAACCCAAACATTACTGCAATATAGTCAATTTTGTTGTTTTCAAGAAATAAGCATTAATAAACAACATAAAACACTAATTCTGTTTAAATATACATCTAAGTAAACTATGTTTCCAGCTCCTACACATTTTTTTTTTCTCACATGCAGCAGGCAGCTTAATTCGGTCATTTGGGATTTAAACTGCTGTGTAAGGAGTCTTTATTCCAAAGCGTTAAAATTAATGCATTGTTAACGTTTCACACTGAACTGCTACTATCTTTAAAATCACAATCTAAGGTGACTTTCCTCAGATTGCAGTTTTCTTGATCTGGGGTTAATTCCAATCCAAATTTAAATTCAAGCTGAGTGAATGAAGCAAAGACATTATATACACCGATCAGCCACAACATTACAACCAGTTTCTAGTTATAATGTTGTGGCGGATTTGTGTATATCATCAACAGTTACAGTCCCTCATCTGCTCCATAATAAGAAAGCATCGAATCTTAACAAACCTTAAACCATTTTAAGGTTTGTTAAAAAACAACAAACAGGTCAATAGAGAAAAGCTACTGTTTGGCTACAGCTTTCACAACAAGTGGTAAAGGATTCTCCTCACATATTATAAATGACATGCTGTCGGTTCATAATTATGCATAAACACAGTCAGACAGTAACAAATTATTCACACCTTCATGACAAAGAGGAGTCATGCTGCGGACAGGATTGGCTACACTTGTGATGTTGTTGATTCAAGTCAAAGACTAAAGAGTGGAGGAGACTGATGGTGGAGCACCACTTTAAGTTAATTATATGCTGCTAAAGAACATGAGCAGATTATCATGCTAATGCTGGGTCATCAGTCTGTATGGCACTTTGGATGCTGTTTTTTTTTATTTTTATTTTTTTAACAAAGCAGCATAGGCCATGATTATACATGATTAAATTAAAATTAAATTAATTTCCCTTTAAGTAGTGAATTTTGGAAACTCTGTGACTGAGAATAGAATTTACTCTTAGTCTTTCTGTTTATTGTCCCAGGAGGGAGTTTTTTTTTTTTCTTCACATTCTGCACATGGTGTTTCACATGAAAAACCAACATATATATGCAAATACATACAGTGAACATATGGTCATATGTAAACATATGCATTCATTAATGTACATACAGTATCATCCTATACATCCTTATTTATTTCATATATTTATTTACAAGATGTACTTTCAAAAAATGTCGCAGTATTAGCCAGCCAGCCAATTTTCAAAAGCAGTCTTTTGAAAATATGTTCAGGGAATCAAGATTTTAAAAAAAATTTTTTTTAATGATGGCAAGAAGACAGCCAGAATAAGAAAGCAGAATTAAAAATAAATACTTTTTCAGCCAGTCCGCTAATCTCTTCTATGTCCCCAGTGAATTACTGAAATTATTCCAATTCAGCAAGAAAAGAATATAACTTTTTGAATGACCTCCTCTTAACTCATATACATAAGTACTAGACAGTACTATTTTTTAAAAGATAAGTGTGGATTCATTTTGTATTTTTTTTTTCCTATTCTCAGACCAAAACCAAAAAAGTCTGCTTTGAAGGAAATGAAATTGCTGCCTACAAAGTGCTCCCTGCTTAAAGTGCGTAGGGAGGAGGTTGGGTTGATGGTCGACATACAAAATTCAGGACTTTGACACTGGAGATAGTGGTACATGTTCGGGGCTCTGTGGCTACATTCAGGCAACAGAAACTCTGGTCCAGTTTAGGAAAAGATCATGATTTTGATTGATCATTTAGGAAGTTTCTGTAACATTGACCAGGTGCTGTGAGTGTCTATACATAACCATAAAACAATGAATGATGCTGTAATTGCTATAAGGGCCTATTGTAAAGAAAACAATGAAATATCTCAGTGAATGTTTTGCTGCTATGTTTAATATCAAAATTTTGGGACTTTGTAAATATGTTAACATTAACAGAGTTTCTTCATTATTTTGATTAAAAAGAAAAACATATTTACTGTTGCGAATTAATTCTATATAGATGTAGTTTCTGAGGGAGCGGGTAGGCGACCCCTCATCACATGTACCATGCACTATGGCTATTTGAGTGATGTAGACTGATTTTCCCCCTGAAAACTGCTCAGATTGTTTGATTTAAATGATTTTTTTAACAAAGCAGCATAGGCCATGATTATACATGATTAAATTAAATTAAAATTAAATTAATTTCCTTTAAGTAGTGAATTTTGGAAACTCTGTGACTGAGAATAGAATTTACTCTTAGTCTTTCTGTTTATTGTCCCAGGAGGAGTTTTTTTTTCTTCACATTCTGCACATGGTGTTTCACATGAAAAACCAACATATATATGCAAATACATACAGTGAACATATGGTCATATGTAAACATATGCATTCATTAATGTACATACAGTATCATCCTATACATCCTTATTTATTTCATATATTTATTTACAAGATGTACTTTCAAAAAATGTCGCAGTATTAGCCAGCCAGCCAATTTTCAAAAGCAGTCTTTTGAAAATATGTTCAGGGAATCAAGATTTTAAAAAAAAATTTTTTTAATGATGGCAAGAAGACAGCCAGAATAAGAAAGCAGAATTAAAAATAAATACTTTTTCAGCCAGTCCGCTAATCTCTTCTATGTCCCCAGTGAATTACTGAAATTATTCCAATTCAGCAAGAAAAGAATATAACTTTTTGAATGACCTCCTCTTAACTCATATACATAAGTACTAGACAGTACTATTTTTTAAAAGATAAGTGTGGATTCATTTTGTATTTTTTTTTTCCTATTCTCAGACCAAAACCAAAAAAGTCTGCTTTGAAGGAAATGAAATTGCTGCCTACAAAGTGCTCCCTGCTTAAAGTGCGTAGGGAGGAGGTTGGGTTGATGGTCGACATACAAAATTCAGGACTTTGACACTGGAGATAGTGGTACATGTTCAGGGCTCTGTGGCTACATTCAGGCAACAGAAACTCTGGTCCAGTTTAGGAAAAGATCATGATTTTGATTGATCATTTAGGAAGTTTCTGTAACATTGACCAGGTGCTGTGAGTGTCTATACATAACCATAAAACAATGAATGATGCTGTAATTGCTATAAGGGCCTATTGTAAAGAAAACAATGAAATATCTCAGTGAATGTTTTGCTGCTATGTTTAATATCAAAATTTTGGGACTTTGTAAATATGTTAACATTAACAGAGTTTCTTCATTATTTTGATTAAAAAGAAAAACATATTTACTGTTGCGAATTAATTCTATATAGATGTAGTTTCTGAGGGAGCGGGTAGGCGACCCCTCATCACATGTACCATGCACTATGGCTATTTGAGTGATGTAGACTGATTTTCCCCCTGAAAACTGCTCAGATTGTTTGATTTAAATGATTTTTTTTAACAACCTAAAAAGGTAAACATCCAGTAGTTGTAAAGGAAAAGCAAAGGTGAGATAAAAGTCACGATAGAATGAATGAAATTATTGTTTGTAGAACAATATTTGTTAATCTATTTTAATCTTCTGTTAAAATACCATGTTAGTGTAATGCTGTTTAGCAGCCGACTGAAAAGTCTGCCATGATAAACAGAGTAGTTATCACCAAAAACTGCAAATCACCTAATGCTGGACATCATAGATCCAGATCAAAACCATCTATTCAACTGATCTAACCACTGCATACTGTATTAGTCAAATCTGTAGTTAATCTTGTAATATCATACATACAAGTCAGAGGTGAAAACATAATGTGCTTCCTCTGGTGGAGGTAATAAATAAGTATATCCTGAGGCTGTGAATTTCTGCTTTGCTGCTTTAACCTCCATCACAGAACCAAAAAGCCTAGACAGAACAGAACACAGACTCCTGGGTAATGGAGATAACTGAAAGGTACGGCACACATGGTGGACAAAGGGCTTCATTTCCATGTATTTTAATTTAGAAATACATTAGTGAATTCCCCTTTTGGTTTTAAACCCTAAATCCCTCTTATTCTGAAGAGGTGGATTCGATTCTTCTCTGGGTTTGATCTGTCTTTTTTATCCAGCTAATCCGGCCACTGTTGTTTGCCATAAGATCAATTTATTGAGTAAATCTTTACAACCCTGTCCACTGGTAATTCTATTTGGTGTAGGATTATGTCTGAATATAAGGAGAAAAAAAAAAGACAAGCTTAGTTATATCTGTGAAGGTAACTGTTCTCATCCTATCAGCCAAGGCTAAGCTTTGACAGTATGAATTTTGAAGCTGGATCAAGCAAAAGCACGGAGAATGAGAGATGATGTCGGAGACTTGACACAGATGTGTGCTGTTTAAATATTCAAACTGCATTTCATTCTTCAAATACCGCCTGGAGTGTATGAATGGCTAGACTGCTGCTGGACTCAAATGTGGATTTCCCTGACCTGGGATGTGTTAAAAGATGGTGTGACGTGCCTGTAATAGTGAGATGAATTTTTTTAAAAGTAAGCAGACATGATGTGAGGCTTTCCTCAGCCGGGCCCACAAACGAAAATAGGGATCAGCTGAGGCCTGGGGTCAGAATACAAACGACCATTACATAAAACATCCACTTGTGCACTTTGACCAAAATACACTCGTGCCACAGCAAGCTTTACCTCGCTTAACAAGGAAGCATACAATCCACTTGCTGCTGTGCTCTCTGAATGACCTTACTGTCTACTTCTCCGCCCTTCCATCAATGCCTGACTGCAGCTCATAGAGCCTCCTCCAACACTCTCATTCTCATAGCTACACCAGGAGTCAATATGATACACCAGGCGCAGTCCTGGTAACTGCTCTCATCAGCTTTATTGCCCTGCAATGCACACACACGTCTGTAGCGTCTGTAATGGTTTCCAAAGGGTTTGCAGTGAACAAGAGTTCTCCACAGGAGGCTGCTGTTTGTGTGTGAGCAGGCACTGACACATGAGAGAGTTTGCAGCTTTTGTTTTCAACTAGTGGACTGTGGACTGCTCAGTCAGGCTCCTCTACAGTCATCAGTCATGGAAAGAAGGCTTCCTTTGAAATTACTGAAAGCCGCTGCATAACTGCATTAAGCTCCTGGTGCACCTGCCTTCCGTTTTCCTGCATCAGTGTCACATTCTAACAATCTTCTCTTGAATGAATCAACTCAAATTTTCATACTCTGAAATAAGATAAATTCAAGTGAGCGATAGAATTGTATGACCATTGTTCCCTCAGCTTAACCTCTGTGATGGCTCAAAGTACAAGTCGCACTTCTGGACCAGCCTGTCATTTTTAAGCATTTCTCAGAATTTGAGAACAAATTTATGATAACTAAAGAGTGACAGTGTTGAATCATAGCAGTTATCGCATAAAAAGACCAAAGCCGCAAATAATACTTTTCAGCGTCACGGCCATTGGTTCATACTGAAGAATTACAGTATCTGCAATATCCAGCTAAAATCACAATAAATTTTCCCCAAAAATAACGTCATAGTTATTTTTAAATTATTCACTTAATTTTATTTTATCATTGAGTGGAAGAAAATGGTTTGAGATGGGAGATTGAGCAGAAATGTTACTTTAGCCTCTGAGCCTCTGAGTAATCAGGCTTTTGTAGATGTTTGATTGACAGCTGACAAGGGCATGCCGACACAATGTAAACAAACCAAGGACAGACAGTGTTTTATTATCAGTGGTATTGAAGAATAAGGGTCCCAACATTTTGCAAAGACTGATCCAAACTGACCGATTATTGACATCAGATAAGGTTATAAGCTTTTTGACGTGTTACAAGCAAGTAGCTAATTAGCTATCTAGTCTGTAAACTGATGTTAGTATTGCAGGCTTTTGTTCACCAATTCAGCAAGCCAAAGTGCACCAGAAGACACATCCCCATGTTTGTAAGTTAGATAACAAGGAGACAGTAGTAGTAGTAGTACCCCAGCAGCCAAATGATTGAAGTGTATACCCACCCATCCGTCAGCCTCTTAGTGGGAGGGCTGCTAGTGTACATGTTTGCTAAAAAGCTAATGTGCTAATTTAGCTAAATATATCTAAGTTAGAAGAGGACAATAAATGAGCAAAAATCATTTCAGTTGGACTTATATTTTTACTATATGTAAAAATAAAATTAGAATATAGTTTGTAAAAAGACAATAATTTCCATTTAGTAAATGTTTCTCAAACAGGAAGAAAATTGTTGGGGACTATTTTCAGCAGCGGATTATGGATTTATGAATACGTAGTTTCATTTTTAAGCAAGTGTCATTAATCTCCTAAAACAGCTGGGCACTGTAGTTTTTATAAAACATGACTCAAACTTGAAGAAATAAGGCAGTTTTTAGGGACTCTGTTCAGTGGCGGATTAACACACATTTGGTGCTCAAGTGAGTATTTATGGCATCAGGACAGTGTATGTGGGACTGAGTCAAAATAAACTAAAGTGCGTGTGTGAGTGTGTGTGTGTTCATGGCAATAACATTGTAGCTCACTGACGTGTTTTTAATAGTTTTTGGACAATGATGGAGCTCTATGGCACAGAGGAATAAGATTATATCAGTCTTTGGATACACACGCTATACCTCTTAGCAGGATACATTCAGGGTCGGTTTTAGTCTTCTCATTTGTTTAGAATAGGAAATATATAGAATATCACCAGGATTGTGCTTTAAAAAGTAGAATAACTAAAATCGATTCACAACACATTTTTCTTGGTGAATTGTGACTAATGTACAAAGCAAATATTGGAGAAAGGTTATACCAAGGTTTTGTAGTGAAAAGGCATTTATTCGGTCATGATGCCAGCAGACTGAGTGTTATGGAAGATGACTGCCTGTTCTGGTGTCAGAGAGATTGAGAAACGGAGCTCTGTCAGCCGATTCTACAATATCTCAGAAAAAAAAAATATCCACAGCTATACTTCTTTTCCTATTGATAAATCTGATTCAGATGGCTTCCTGCTTTTTTCGCTTTTGAAAATCAAAGTGTTGGAATGACCCATTGGTCATATGCGATACAACAACGCGTTTTGAAATTTGAAGGTCAGAGAAGGGTTTTTACTATTTCATAGATTTTAACTGTGCTTGGATTTTCACAGTTAATTGTAATTTGGTCTGTGTTTTATGGTGGTATGACACTCTTTCCTGCAACTTTTTTGTTTTTTGTCTGCAACAGGGCCTGCTCTCACATGACAATATGGTTCTTACTGTTTTTAAAAATGTTCCATAAATAAAAGTCCTTTAGAATAGCATGCGCACACATTCAAAACAGTAAATGAGGTTAATAAATAAATCTGCCATATGATTTTCTAATTCTGAAAGCCATGTCGCTTTCTTAGTCTGAGTTCTCATTTCTAAAGTACCAGTAAAACCCTGATGTGGAACTTTAAATGGCACTATTGTTGGATCCAGGACAGCTACAGCTATGTTGGATCTATTTATGTGCTGTGGCAGAATGAGATGATGGAGGGAGGGATGAGGGCAGATGGAAAAAACATATGGGAGGTATGATGCAATAAGGATACAGGATACCTCTAGGGAAGTAGCTGGGAAAGATTTGTACGTGCATGCAAAACAAATCCTCATTTACTGTCCCATGTGTATATTGGCCAAACTGTATCACATGAGCACAGCAGACTCACAAAGCAGGGACTTGATGTTTAACTGAAGCAAGCTGTTCAAGCCTCTTCCCCATGATAATGGATAGAGTGCTAACAGTGGCAGTGTACTACTAACTAGAGTGCATTCAGAAAGTGTTCAGACGCCTCCAATTTTTTCACATTTTTTTATGTTGCAGCCTTATGCTAAAACTATTTAGATTCATTTTCCCCTCACCAATCTACACCTAATACCCCATAATGGCAAAGTGAAAGCAAAATTTAATAAATTTTTGCAAATTTATTAAAGAGGGAAAACTGAAATATCAAACTGACATAAATATTCAGACCCTTTGCTATGACACTTGATATTTAGCTCAGGTGCCCTTCATTTCTCATCATCTTTGAGATGGTTCTACACCTTGATTTGAATCCACCTGAGGTAAATTCAATAGATTGGACATGATTTGGAAAGGCCCCTCTCTATATAAGGTCTCACAGTTGACAATGCTTATCAGAGCAAAACTTAAGCCATGAGGTCAGAGCTGCAGAGCTCAGAGACAGGATTGTGTCGAGGCACAGATCTGGGGAAGGCTACAAACAAATTTCTGCTGCATTGAAGGTTCCCGAGAGTGGCCTCCATAATTCATCGATGGAAGAAGTTTGGAACAACCAGGACTCATCCTAGAGCTGGCTGCCCAGTCAAATTGAGCAGTTTTGGTGAGAAGGGCCTTGGTCACAGAGGTGACCAAGGTCACTCTGGCTGAGCTCCAGAGATCCTGTGTGGAGATGGGAGAAATGTATATCCTATATAACTTACATTCAATAATCTTGAAATGTCATAAGAAGGAGCACAAAGTTTGGTTTAAGCTTGACTAGTTGCTAAGCCTGAAAAATAACCTGGTTTAAGCCAGTCTAGAAGTATTCTTCATCTGCATAACAGTTAAAGACCTGAAGCGAAACAGTATTTTTCTTTTTTCCTGGTCCATTAATCATCTCAAAGAATGTCTAAGCAAACATTTGCCTATTTACACATCCAGCACACACAGAGCATTGTTATTATACATTTTGAGTTGTGATTCTGGTGACCCAATGAAGTCTAATATTCACTCTGCTTTTTACTCTGTTTTGGTCTCCACCAACTACTGAGGGGAAGAAAAAAAAAATATATATATATATGTCTTTCTAGGGTAGTGTACAGTAGGTTCTTATAGCTTTTAACTAAAACAGTAAAATTGAGGACCAAAACAATGAGCTGGAATAAAAATCTGCCAGACATCAGTTTAGAATATTAAATGTGAAAGCTTTTAAGAGCACATGTAGAGATTTATCAGTGAGGGCCAAAAGCAAACAAAGTGGACATTTTTTTTCTCTAAATCTTAAAAACTTCAAACACTAAAAATCTTTAAATTCTCAATTCAAGATTGAAGCCACGGTTGCCTACAAACATCAATTTGCTGCTGCTCTCACATGTCAATAGATTCACTGCAGCCAATGTATTTAACAACAGCTTCCCCATAATCTACCATATTCCTTGTGGTGCTTAAATCAGCAGCAGATACTGATCAGTGATGGCAGAAAAAGGGTTTATATTCATTACAGTGGGACAGGAAATTAAACATGGATTAGGGAGATGGTTTATCTTTGCTGTTTGATAGTAGAGGTAGATTATAATATATGCGTAATGACAGAGGTATTAACGTTTGCTGTGACTTTAACACCTTGGAAATCAGCTTATATACACTGCCTATTTTCTTCTTGTTGATGTGAATGCACAAGCCTTATTTTATTTTATTGCTGATATGGCAGTGAGGATCACGTTGAAAATAGGACCTGCTGCTGCATTTCTGATGTGATGTGTATATTCATTTAAACTATTAGCGCTTCACTTTTACAGTCGGCAATGTTTTTTCACTGGTGTTTTCAACCTCCACCTAGGCACTCTGTGGACTTGTTTTAAAATGGATTTTCCATCCTGCAAGTGCGAAATCTCAACACATACCTGAACCACACACACTCCTATTCTTCTTGATTGGACACAGACTCCTTTATTTTCCAAGAAGCGTGAGATCATATTATTTCCTATCACAAGGGTGCAGGTCATAAGCAGAAAAGTCAATTTATTGCTTTTGATGTCAGCCGTGGTAACCACCTTGTGGCTGATCCACGACCAGACAAGACAGGTGGCTGATCTCATATCGGCCTTTTTCTAACCACAGTTGCAGATAATTCAATCAGTGGATCTTTTTCTCTCACTGTTCATCTCGACCCCTTTGTTACACTGTTACCAAAAGGAAACTGAACCCATTTGGTGTCACAAGAGCAGCTGTCAGGCCCTGAGAAGTACTTTTCAAATTGAATCAGAGGCTTCTCAAAGATGCCTACAGATAATGTCTTTGATGTCAGCTCTGTTGGAATACTTTTCCGTTGCTAGAAACATTGCGTTGCTGTGCTATCTGACGCAGGGATTTATTTGTGTTTATTTGCACAAGTCTTGTTGATCATGTGTCTATAGAGTCTGGATGAAAACAGTGTCTGATTGGCATCGTGTAGGGGTAAGTATCTCCGCCTCTTGGGTGTTTCAATATGTAGCGAGATACACGATCCAAGATCCAAAAGAAAACTAAAAACAGTACAGATAGATTGGTAACAATATGATACACTGAAAGTAAAAGCCAATTTGACTTGAAAAGATCAATGTTCTATCTATATTAATTTTCATTTTATTTTCTATCACTAGTGGTAAACATGGGCAGTTAAACAGGATTCTGGGTAACTTTGTAGGCAGTGCCCAGGGTGGATGAATTTTCACTGAAATGCCTAGCATACAATTCATCACCAATGTTTGAAAAATTTAGAAGGTAATAAACACTTACCACTGTTCTGGCAAAACTATTCCTACCACTGCATGATAAAAAAATATTTTTATCTATTTCCTAATTTGTGGCTGTGACTCGTATCCGTTATTTTATTTTATTTATTCTTTTATTCCCAAACAGGCATGCCGTTTGAGAAACAGGTTAAATATCTTTTTTATCATTCATCATATTTTTTTATTCAGATGGTTAAAAGAGTATGAAAATACGTTCAGGACACCATTAAGTGTTTTTGTATGACCTTCTGGGTTTTTCAAAACTTGCTATGTTATTATCTTTGAGAGAAACTTGCGACTACATTCGGCAGGTTACTTTACTGTCGACACACACATCTTCTCCTTAAATTGGTAGTAAGGTTTGTGGTTTGTGGTATTCATAAAACACTGGCATGTTTTATGAATAAGTTAAGTGACTGTAGCTCCTAGCTCGGAGAGAAGGGAAAAGTTGTACATAGAGAGAGTTACTTGGAAAGATTGTCCTTTTTTGATTGCCATATTGATTTTTCTCACAGAGTTTGGGTGGGTGTATCTATGTAGCTGTTTCTGTGACTGTTGCACGTGTGTAATTTTCAGATATGTATTAGCTAATCTTTGCTTCTCTTGTTTCATGCAATTTCATCTTGTGTCAAAAGATATCAAACACAGGACTGACTCTTCTTCTTTGTGGTAAATACAAAGCTGCAGTGGTCTCTGTACTTCAGGCTAAAACTCTGAAGTAATCTGCACTTCGGGCCACCTTCAACTTTATATTGTAATTAGTCATCATAACTTAGAAATCTGTAAACTGTGCTGCTGTGTTTTGTTTTGTGTGAGATGGGCATAATAAGGTCTAAATGTGTATGGTATCAACTATAAGACATGTTAGATTTTACAAATGCCTGGTGAATAATAGCACTATAATCTAAATAGAAAAGAGAGAATGCAAACAGAGACACATCATCAACTGACACCATCCATTTGTGTCACTCATTCATGTGTTGAAAATTTGTTTAAAAACAATAAGCTGCCTGGTACAGCCCAAAAAATACCACCGTGCAAAGGGGCCTGTTGACCGATGAGGGGATTTTTTGTATCCTTCCAAGGATCCGCTGGTTTCCATTCCATTCAGCTTGGAAAGTCTGCTTTAATTTTCATGGCAGCATTTCCAACAGATCTTGAAGCATGATGCTGTGATGTCCCTAAGTAATTTCAAAGAACTCATTAAGAGCATGATTAGTTTTAGTTATAATGATCTTAATTAATATAAGGGTGTTTTTAATAAAATAGTTGCTCCATTGATGTATTTACTATCTATTACTATTTGTTGTTATGAGTTCCTTGTTTTTTCTTGAACTCTATTTTTATGATATAAACTCAGCACAGGATTTTGTTAATCAAAATGTTCTTTCGGAGCAAAATAATTAGTATATTAATTAATATCTTAATAGTGTGACGGTTGATTAGTTGACTTGTGATACTTCCTTGAGTTGTGTAATCACAATGATTATTAGGTCTACATTATTTTATTTTAAAGTAATTATTATTCAACGACAATGCATTACAGGCTTTTTAATTCATTTGTACTTATACTGTAAAGGCATCCATGGCCATGGCTGCATGTCATCCTTTGTATTTCTCGATTCCCACTTTCCATATTTCATGATAGTGTGAGTAAAGAAAAAAAGAGCAGAGTCTTATATGTTCCACATGGTAGGGCTTTTGCCTATGACTGTTGTATCTGTTTAGTGTTTTAAGATTAATAATAACTAAATTTAGAGTTTAAATTGGATCCCTGCAAATTATAATGACTGAGAATTATGGGCAAATTTAAAAAGAATAACCTGATAAATGACCTATGCATAAAACTATAAATATTGTTTGTTTTTGACGTTATGAAATTCCAAGTTTAAGTTGAAGGACAGGACAACTGTGCTAAACAGTACCTGAGGAGGAAAGTGTTGCTTCCATTTAGCTCTAGATCATAATGGTAGCAGGCTTTTACCAGAGGAAGAGCTGAGGGTGATTTGCTTCAGCTTACAAGACTTATGGCCTGTAATGCTTTCCCTGTGGAGCTTAGATCTAATGTAGTGGACTTTTATTGGCTATCATGATTAATTTCTCTAATGGCTTAAGGTCCCTTTTACTCACCTATCTTCACTGAGACATAGATAATTACATGCCAGCTGCCAGATTTTAAATATAGATTGTATTTTTCCCTAATTTAGTAGAAATAATTACTTTTACATCCCATCCATTCTTTTGAGCAAAGGCCTAACATTATATATCTAAAATAAAATGGCGATGGCTGCCGAGCCACAGGGAATGGAGGCATAGACAAGGTCTTGGCAGGACACATGCTGTTAAAGGTTTTCTAAAGATTTAAAATTTTTGCTCTACCCAAACAGAAGTCAGTTTACAGAATTATCTTCGCCTTTGTCTGGACAAGTCGGCGACACAGTGGAGCCACAAAATCTCCAACAATAGCTGATTCAAATTTGTGGGAAAAAGCAGAAAGTAAGAGAATCATGCTCTATTGTTCCTAGAAATATGACTTGGTGACTCAATGGGACCTTTAAAGATTCCAAAAAAAAAAATAGGACATAACCAAATTGTAGTGACAAAATTAAGTTATTACAAATCATTAACAGTAACAGGGCTGGATTAAAGCACTAGTAGAGTCAGTGCAGAAAAATGAGCTGTCAGCCTCCAATGACCATCCAGTTTCTTCCACATTGTATGCTCTGTAGAGATGTAACAGAATACAAATACATTATTCTGATATGAAGAGATGAGATGTTCTGAACAGATATGGACAGCATCCAAATGTCCTAAGTGTAACTGACAGAGACAACGTCTACAATCAGCTGAACTCACTATTTCCTGTTAATTGAGAGTGTATCAAGGACACATGTCCATAAATATCAAAACGCTAGTCCTTATCACTTTTGTCTTATAATCATCAGTCATCCAGGTGACTAGTAGTTCAGATTTGCCAAAATGTAAACATATAGCATGCTAAAATGAAGAAAACAAAAACTTGGAGAAGATACGGAGTTCCGTATCTAGTCATTCAGCCATGTTCATTTGCAAAGCCTTTTATTCAGTTTTCCTTGCATTTTCTAGTCAGTGCATGATAAAGCCTGACTGATGTTGCACATGTTATGATTTGATATTGAAGTCATCCTACCAGTGTACGAACAACCTCTTTTTGTCTTTAAATGATGTGATATGGCCTAATTGGCTTATATTTTATCATAGACACTTCAAATGGTCTCCCTTCATTACAACGTCTAGTTTTAAAGCAATAACATGTATTGTAGCCCAAAGAGCTTTTTCGACCTGCAGCTTTACATAACACCCCAGTTCATTGTGTGGTATAGTTAGTAATTAGTAATTTGTTTGTGTTAACTTGAAGAAGCACAAATTGATTCATGAAATGCACCAGATAAGCACGATAATGTATATACTATAAAGTAAGTAATAAAGGCCTTAGAACTAGATGCTACCCTTTATGTGATGGGGATCCAAGACCCCATCATCTTAATTTATTATATAATTGCCACACAGTGAACTTGGGGCCTTTGTGCCCCCTGAAGGTCTTGGGTGCTATTATTATTATTATTATTATTATTTTTATTATTAGTATTATTATTATTGGTTTTATTTCAAATAGGAGCAGTTTAGGCACAGTTTTCAGACTTGTTGCCCGAAGATTTTTCACATTGCTGTCAAGCACTGTAGGTGATAATGAGAAATACCTTAATGTGAAGGGCATGACCTATAGTTTTGGGCTGAAAACACAGTACACGTGCAGAATAACTTCTTAATTAATTTCTTTGACAGACCTAACACATGTGTGTGAGTACCTTAGAGGTTATTAATACTTGCAAGTTCTAATTGACAGTTTAAATCCCGAAGCCAGCTGAGAAAAAAATGGTACAAAATGGTCAGTATGGTTTGCCTGGAGCCTTTTATTACCGTAATAATGAGAATGAATTATTATATTATTACAAATGTATTATAACAAGACTGAGGGTCTACACTTGTGCTAGCAGCTCTGTGAGACTGTACGTAGGCACAGTGGTGCTTTGAGCTAAATGCTAATGTCAGTATGCTAACATGCCCAAAATTACAATATTAATATGCAGATGTTTAGCAGGTAGAATATTCACCAAGCACACCATCTTTTTTGGCTTGTTTGCATGCTAACTTTTGCTAATTAACACTAAACACAAAATACAGCTGAGGCTGATTGGAATTTCGTTAGTTTTGCAGGTATTTGAATATAAAGCCAAGTATTGGATAAACCAAAACTTTGACCTGAGTACGGGAATATGAATGTCTGTACCAAATTTTTTGGCAGTCTTTCAAATAGTTGCTGAGATATTTACAGAGGTATTTACCATAGCTGTGAATTAACTAGTCTTGCAGCTAGCATGATTAAAAATACCTCAATCACTATAAAATGGCCTTTTCTGCATGTCTTCTCGATCTAATTTAAAGGGTGCGGTTAATCCACCCAAAATAGGTTTTTCTTTTTCAGTTTGTGACTTGTTGTGATTACATTCGATTACTTATATGTATGCGTGTGTATGTATGTATATATATGCATATACACTGCTCAAAATTTAAGGAACACTTTTTAATCAGAGTATTGCATCAAGTCAATTAAACTTCTGGGATATTGATCCGGTCATTTAAGTAGCAGAGGGGGTTGTTAATCAGTTTCAGCTGCTTTGTAGTTAATGAAATTAACAACAGGTGCACTAGAGGGGCAACAATGAGACAACCCCCTAAACAGGAATGGTTTTCCAGGTGGAGGCCACTGACATTTTTTCCCTCCTCATCTTTTTTGACTTTTTTTCACTAGTTTTGCATTTGGCTAGGGTCAGTGTCACTACTGGTAGCATGAGGCGATACCTGGACACTACAGAAGTTGCACAGGCAGTCCAACTCCTCCAGGATGGCACATCAATACGTGCCATTGCCAGAAGGGTTCCTGTGTTTCCCAGCAAAGTCTCAACAGCATGGAGTTTGGAGATTCCAGGACACAGGCAGTTACTCTAGGAGAGCTGGACAGGGCTGTAGAAGGTCCTTAACCCATCAGCAGGACTGGTATCTGCTCCTTTGTGCAAGGAAGAACAGGATGAGCACTGCCAGAGCCCTACAAAATGACCTCCAGCAGGTCACTGGTGTGAATGTCTCTGACCAAACAATCAGAAACAGACTTCATGAGGGTGGCCTGAGGGCTCGACGTCCTCTGGTGGGCCCTGTGCTCACTGCCCGGCACCGTGGAGCTCGATTGGCATATGCCATAGAACACTGGAATTGGCAGGTCCGCCACTGGCGCCCTGTGCCTTTCACAGATGAGAGCAGGTTCACCCTGAGCACATGTGACGGACGTGAAAGGGTCTGGAGAAGCCGTGGAGAACGTTATGCTGCCTGTAACATCGTTCAGCATGACCAGTTTGGTGGTGGGTCAGTGATGGTCTGGGGAGGCATATCCATGGAAGGACGCACAGACCTCTACATGCTCGACAACGGCACCCTCACTGCCATTAGGTATCGGAATGAAATCCTTGGACCCATTGTCAGACACTACACTGGTGCAGTGGGTCCTGGGTTCCTCCTGGTGCACGACAATGCCCGGCCTCATGTAGGGAGAGTATGCAGGCAGTTCCTGGAGGATGAAGGAATTGATACCATTGAATGACCCCCATGCTAAATCCAATAGAACACCTCTGGGACATTATGTTTCGGTCCATCCGACGCCGCCAGGTTGCACCTAAGACTGTCCACAAGCGCAGTAATGCTCTGGTCCAGATCTGGGAGGAGATACCCCAGGACACCATCCATCTTCCCATGCCCCGGCTAGGAGCATGCCCCGACGTTGTCAGGCATGCATACAAGCACGTGGGGGCATTTTTCATTTCCACCAAATGATGTGGCATCCTTTCGTTCCTAACACATTACCCAGTCCATATCAGTATAGATATCCAGCATGATTTTTTTTCCCATTGAGATTGGATGTGTTTTCAAAGTGTTCCTTCAATTTTTTTGAGCAGTGTATATATATACATACACAACCGTTTACTCATTTTAATGTGGCTGATCAGTGCATGACATAATAGCTAACCATATTGTCACTGTGTACTAGGTTACCTAAGTACAGTACTGACTTTATTTTACATTTGCAGGATAAATAAAGCACGGTGTTCATTACAGATGCTTGTACAGTAAGAGTGCTCACATGTGCAGTGAAGCTGGGAGGCTGCAGGACCTTTTTCACTTCATTAATGCAGCCCTGACAGTAAAGTGACAAAAAACATGTAGGGACCCTGCATGAAGTGTGACTTCCTCAGGCAGCATCCTCATTAGTCAGCTCTGTCTGTCTACTGACATTAAGCTCACTGACAACCATGATGCTGATGGACATTTTAGACAGAGCAACACAGGTGAACAGGACAAGAGTATCTGTTATTTGGTCAGATGGAAACTTTACAGTAAATGCAGTTGTTCATTTACTGTAAAATATGACTGCAAAATATGACTTACATACGTATTTGAAAGAGCTAGTTTTTCAACGAGAAGCATTCATCTAGAAGCATTAATGTTTGTATATCTTTTTTACTCAGAGGATGAATTTAGAGTGGACTTTCTTTTAATTTTAATGAATAAATTTGGAGCATTTGTAGGTGTTTTCTTACATCATTCATGTGAAGTACCTCATAAAACAGATATGACAAAAAATATCAAAGTAACCACGGAAAAAAACACGAAGACTTAGCATGTCAAGTTTCCCTATTTCTACAGGATTATCAGGTACTGTTGGCCAACTGTAGAGAATCAGTGGCTAATTGCTGCCTTGTCTGACATTCACTATAGTCGGGCCTTCTAAAGTGGTCATTTGGGTAACCCATCATGTTGAAGGCAGAGGTAGAGGTAGCCTGTGAGAGACAGCTACGTCCCTGGCTTTTCAGCCCGGAGAATATACAGACAAATTCAACATAAAATCAGATTAAATGACTGAAGAAACATAAATGCAGACGCTTCCATACAGACCTTAAGGGCTTACTGAATGGTGAAAAACATGTGAGTCTTATGCTGTGGCTTTCACAGTCACCTCAGCCCATGAGAGACACCTATGAGAGATTTTGGAGGGTTATGTTAGACAGCGCTCTCAACCACCATTTTCAAAAAAAATGAGGGAATATCTTTTGGAAATGTGGTGTTCATCCCTCTACTGCAGTTTACAGACTTTGAGAATCCATGATGGTCCCCACTGGATGATTGGTAGTACCTTTAGGAACCCTCAAGATTAATCTAATGCCATCATTAAGTCAAAACTTAAATTTGTATACCAGCCAGGAGTTTAGAAATAAATATATATATTTTTTTAAATTTCTGTGTCATGCCAATACATTTGGCCCATCCCATTTGGTAATAAACGACATCCCTCTTGCACAAAACGTACATGTTCTTCTGGTATTGCATATACAAAGCGTGTGGAAAAAGAAAATAAACACACAAAATAAGAAAATAAAAAGACAAAACAAAAAAATCCCAAATTAACTATTTGCATAAAGATCTTTTACAAATCTACAAATTAACTCGATAAAGAGTTTTTTTTTCTCTTCTCCCAGGCTTTCTCAAGATAACTGGCTAATTTTTATGTTTCATATGCAAACAGCCAACTCAGCCTTTGTGCATCATCCATGTTTACAAAATTAATATCTATTTTTATCTTATAAAACATTGCATTGTGAAGTTCACAATATAATTGATAGTAGAAAACAAAATAGAGCTAATTTTCTCTATCATTTAGACAGCGCTTTTGGACTGATCCAGATGTATTTTCTTTTTAGAAAAACTTACAACTTACAGTAATTCTCTGTACTAAAAATAACCAGTTTTGGTTCAGTCCATATATTGTCAGCCCACTGTCCTTTGTTCTGAGCAAACACAGATTCTAATGTTGAACTTTTCATAATTAAAAAAAAGCCTCACCGAACCCAGAGTTGCAAAACAATGTGCACATCTTTTTAGACCAAGAACAAATAATTTGTTAATCCCAGATAAAAATGGTCTACTTTCTTCCATATCAAGTGACCCATAACTGCACTATACATATGTTCTAACGAAATAATGTGGGGGGTAAAGCATCACCTTGTTTCACCCCTGAGGAGGTTGGACACCAGTTTGTATGATACTCATTTAATCTTACGTACCCTATGGGCTCGCCATATAAAGCTTTTAGAGCCCTGTAGAATTTTCCATTCACCGCATACTCAATAAGTCTACAAGCTAAAATTCCCTACTGATCATATCAAAAGCCATCTGAAAGTCAATAAAACATGCAGATGTTGACTTGTTTTCACTTATTCTATTTGTTATAATTGTAGACAATTCCAAGATATGATCAAGACATGACCCTGACTTATGAAACCCATTTTGCTCTTCCACAAGGAGTCGTTCTGTCTCTAAATACAGCATGATCCTCTCATTAAGTATAGTGGAATACAGTTTGTAAACTGTGCTCATTAGGATAATCCCTCTGTAATTTAATGACACCTGTGGGTCCTGATTTTGGGATTTTGGTATGTGGCTGTATTATAGATTTAAGCCACATAGATGATATTCAAAACATGCTTTAAATAATTTGCACAAAATATCAAATAATTTGGGTGATTTTAATATCTACTTTGGTATATTTTCAACCCCATTGGCTTTTCCGAATTTTAGAAAATACTGAAAATATTTTTTGCAAGCTTTAATTTTACAGAGCTGTTCTTTCAAGGGAATTCTTCTGATCAATGACTGTGTATAAACTCAATTAAATATACTAAAACTCTAAACTTAATCCTGTACATTAGTACCAGATCAAATGAAAGTGTTACCATCTTTTTTTCCATGAGAGTGTCAATGGTGTTTCAAAGCCCCCCTCCACAATGCCAGGAATAGAAGAAAAATGGGTCTAAAATTAAGTCTGGGCCTGGAATTAGAATAAAAATGGGTAAGATTTTTTTGTACAGTGTCATCTCCTTCCAGGTTCCTAAAACCCCCACTTTCCCAGAGAATTTATCAAGGACATGACCTCAGTGTCCTATATGGGAGAAACTTATTTGGTTAGTTGGCACAGTGTGTCAGGGCCCAAAGTCTTAGCCTTCAAAAGAGTGGGGGGAATATAATTTTGAAAGCTTTAATTGAGATAATTTTAAGCTTGCAGTGGCTAGAGTGGTCAATGAAGCAAAGTATTACATGTCAAAGTGAACAAATGTAGGCAAAGATCATTTTCACCTGAGGTACCTCGAGAACTAGAAGAGCCTGAGCACATTAAAGAGTGGGATTAGATAAAAGCGCTGTCAGTGATGATGTGTGGCTGACATTGATAGGGTGGATTTCAACAGCAAAAGACTGATGCTGACAGACAGGGAGACAGAACAGGGAGAGGAAGTTAATGAAGGTAAGAAAAAAGTAAGAAAATACCAGAAGGGATTATTTCTGGTTTAAAGACAGTAAGAATGTTCTTGGGGAAAAAAAAGAAAGGAAAACGGCTGAAAATGTGTGTTATGCATGTGATAGTGTGGCAGTGTAGCTACTCCACTGCAGATAGCTGAAGACAGATGAGAAAGAATGCATGTGTGTGTGTGGGCACCAGACAACAGGAAGAGAGAGAAGCAGAGAAATGGGACTCCACTGGGCCTCCTGTATCCAGAGATAATAGAGCTGTCACAGTGTTTTGACTCAGGGCATTGATTCTGCATTTAATTGCTTTAGGCCTCTGCTGGGTGGATAGCAGTCCGGGGATATTAAATGTAATGTATTGTTGCACTAGAACAGTTATGACACTGATCACACACTGATATGCACTCATGTGTTGTCAGTGCCAATAATCCTTTCATCGATTTGGGCCGCCTCCAAACAATTACAGCAATTGATTAGGGGCATAACTCAGACAGAGAAGCGCTCCATTTCCATCCAGCATGGATATTTTATTGAGCCACACTAACGATTTCCGGCATCCCTGCCTTCCTCTTTTTTCAGTACACTTCTTTGTCAACAATGATTTTTAAAGAAAGAGGACTAAAATTTAAATTCAGTCATAGTTCAGGATCAATTGCCAATGGTGCATGTACTCAGGTTCAAGACTTTACTCTTCCCTTTCTTTTCAACTTTCTTTTATTTTTCTTTCTCAGCTCGGTAATGATACTGTTTGCCAAGGATCCATGGGTCCATTTCCTAAAACAGTTTAAAGACAGGGACTGACTGAAACAAACAAGTTAGTATGAAGTTTCTTCCAATCATATCTATAATCTAAAGTGGTTATAGCTGTTCCAAATGACCACTCTCGAAGGGAGTGAGAAGAACTGTCCGTCAGAGAGAGGTGAGTTGCGGAAATTAATCAAATGGGGTAAAATGCACACTGTTGAACAGTCTCTGCTAAGGTATTCATTGTGTCTGACTTGGCTGTACACAGGAAAAGTGAAGGAAGCAGTTGTGTGAAGAATGCAAAAATAGAACTTGAGTAACTTATCACATCCAGTCCTCCTACTTTCTCAACTCCACATGGCTGGCCACACACTGTGTAAGCCGGGCATGCTTGTTGGATCTGTTGGTTTCCAAAAGTCCCAAAAGTTGTCATTTGAAGCTCCCCCAATTCCAAAGTCAGACAGGTGTTAGGGGAGGAGGTTTCAAATACTGGGAGACGATCTCATTATCACTATGTTTGAATCATACTGATGCCTTAAAACAGACCATGTCATAATTGATGAAGCACAATAGAGTACTGAAGTTGGCAAGGCTGCTGACTCGTTAAATGTTTTCTCCTTATAAATACTCAATACGGGCATCATGTGGATATTTAAACACTATATTGTTTCCACTTATAGTGATTGAACATATAGTCCCAGCAGGGAAAATAGAGTTTTAGCAAGTTAAGAATTCCAAAGTGATTTAAATTAAATTCAAACATGCTACATTGTATTCATCATTTTCCATAAAACCTCTGACTCAATATTACGACAGTGGCAGGAACAGTCAAGTATTTTCTACTGGTATTTTTGCAAGCTTGATACAAACCCTGCCTCCAGAAAGTCAGTCTAGTTCAACACTTGTTGAGTGTGGGGAAAAGCTTTCGCCTTCTCCCACCTACTCAGCTTGTATATTTTACCAAACTAACTGTCTGCCATATAAATTAAAGCATTTTGACCTTGAGCACTGTGTGGTAAAGTTTCGCTTTAAACAGTGCAGGTAGTGACTAGCTGACCAGTTTTCAGCTTGGGGCTTACCATAGCTGTGTGCGCTCACTGCTGAGATAATTCAGTGCTACAAACCTGTATGCTTCGCTGCCCTCAACACTTCCCATACATGGCAAACTGCTGCCTACAGACCTTGGAGAGACTACAGTTTTGTTATGTTACACAACTTTGCCTGTTAGTGTTAATAATTGTTTTACATTTTGACTTAAATACTTTATTTCTGCTATTGTCATTATACTATATAAATATGAGATAGTAGAGTTTTGTTTATTTCTTGTAAAAAAACAAAAAACAAACGTAGCATCAACACAACTATCACAGTAAGTTAATTAAAAACACATCTTGATTTTGTAACTTATCAGCTTTATGTAACCTGATGCTTAATATTTTAGGAGGATGATGAAACATATTGTTTAATTTCCACTTGATACCCGCATATCATGTTGGTGCGCTCTGCAGCCTTGTGGCCTGAAAAGTACACAACACCCAATACTGGGAAACTCAAAATACTCAAAATACATTTAGCTTGAGGTCTGCACCCGGTATATACAGAGAGAAAAAGACCCTCAAACATCATGGCTATTTGGGACTCTTTTGGATGGTATAATTTACATGTTATATCTAATTACTAGGTAGTGAGACTGCCGTCCCTAGAAAAACAACAGCATCAGTCAAATTCATCTTAATATGACTGTTTATGATTAACTGAAAATTATCTTCTGTGTGAATTATGACTCTGTTTATGACATTGTTACACAGCTAGAAATTCTCATAGGGTGGAAACCAGAGTGGATGGATAGGTCAGCACGGCATCCCAATTTGGCAGGGAAACCACTGTTCATTTTCTTACTATGAAAGTAAAAATTTGCTTCTTTTAAACATGACCATAATCATTCCGTCACCTTATCCTTAACTAATTTTTGCACGATGATGAAGGTCACCTGACTTTAACAAAGAAGTTGTTCCATTACCTGCTGAAGCATTTTTTTCAGCCCAAAATTAATGTCTTTCTCAGGGGCAAAAAGGATGGCTCTGGAGTAATTTGAGGGCATACTCTTATCGTTTTGGTGCAGCCACTTTAACAGTTTCCCCTGATCGCAGGCTTAAATCTGTGTAGTGATTGCACTGAAATGAAAATTCTATTGATCTACTCATCTGGCTCTGGGTAAGCTGGCAATCAATGTGTATTTCCCAAAATGTCAGATTGTTTACTTTAACACTGCGCTACAGCCATTTCTCACTTTAGCAGACCTAATTGACTGCAGGAGATAGCAGCTGGTGTTTTAAACGCTCTGATGGATTGTATAACCCAGAAGCCCTGTGAGATTATTATATGTCGTCCTCCTCACATTTTGTCCAGTGCCAGTACCCAGCAGTCAATACCCAGCAGAGTTTATTTTACATGAACTGGATGAATCCACTGTGTACTAGTGGGTCAGGATAATTCTTTCTATTGCAGTAGGACTTGAGTATCCCACCAGTGTACTTCTGTCTCCCTGATGAATCGGAGTCCAATATTCAGTTTATTTTTAGCACTGTTCGGTCTCCACACACTCCTGAAAAAAGGTTCTTTAGCATGATAGATACTCAGGTTTCTTCACCAACTGCTTTGACTATTTGAAATCTGATGCTGGTATGGTAGCTTATACTCTTGTTTGCTGCAAAGAGCTACCTAAGGTTTTAAAGCCATTGGCCCTTTGCTCTCCTTACTTGGTGCCCTTCAGGGGCTAAAATAAATAGAGAAATGTTATTCTATATAATGATGAATGGCTTTGTTCTTGTCGGCACTGCTGCTTGTCTTCTTTATTATTATTGTAAAACAGCAATGAGGAATGACGTCATTAACTTCAGTGTCTGCATTCTTTTCTTTTAGTGACCCTGCTCTGCACTTTTTCTCACGACACCTTTCTTTCTTTCTCTCTTTCTTTCATTGATTTAAAATTATATAAGCAGTTCTTTATAATAATATTGGATTTAGTCAACAATTTCGTTTGTTTGCCTGAATCCAAGGTCAGGCTGAATGACCAACTCGTTCTTAAGTGGTTCTCATTAATCAGTTAATTAGCATAGAGAGCTTTGCATAGTGGCTTTGTTTGAGTTTGGTTTCTGTGGTTAATGTTTTGTAGCTTTAACGTTGAGCCCATATGATGCTTATATTTAGGTGCAGGTCTGATAGGCAATAAAGTAGCTTATTGCAGGATAAGGTGCTTGACCAAAAAAACAAACAAACGAACAAACACAAAAACCCCCCTCAGTTACATACAGAAAAATCCCACAGGGTAGGCAAGCAGCTAACCCAAATCAACCTTTTTGTTTGTAATGTGTATTAAATTTAAGAGATTTTTAAAGCTATAATGGTGTTTTTATAATTTCTAATTCCTATACTAAACTGTTCAGTACTGTTTTCATCATGCTGCAGTGGATATTCTGGAGCTCATAATTGCTATGCACTGTTAGAGGCTAACTGTTGACCGTAGTTATTTAAGGTTAAATGAAACCTCTTTGGTTTCTGCACACTGTTTACAGTGTCAGTGCCTTTTTAAAGAGAGGAGGCAGGGAAGATAAAGATTTAAGTTGGGCAGTCAGGAAAAGATTTTTGCAAAACTGAACTGTTTCCCAATTCTATAATACATATCATTCTAAGCAAGGTTTTGAGCATGTATAGAGTGTTTAAGCTGTAAAACTGACTAGATTTTGTATGCTCAAAAATGGTTGCTTTTTTAGTGTTGATAGATGCTGTCATCCCACAAAGCAATGCACAACTGAAATTGAGTAGCTACTAATCGCTGTAAAAAATTAAACCTAATTGTGGAGGAGGGTGAAGGCTGGATAATCAATTTTTCGGCTGGATGAGTAGTATAGTATAGAAGTATTTTCTCTGCATAGACCCACAGAGACATTTATGCGTATCCTCAAAGTTTCAGAAATATCTCAGTAAATGTAAAAAAAAAAAAAAAAAATTAAAAAGATTAAATCTTTTTTTTTCATGTTTGGAAGCTGGTAGGGGGTTCTAGTCCTTGTTAGAGATCAAGGACTTCTACTGGTTGGTTGGCAAAGCTCTGGAAATCCCAAAACAGGAACAAAGAAATTGCATTATTAGATAGCCTAACAAAATGACAGAATGATAATATTTGAAAAATTACTTTGATTTTTCCTCCAAATTTTAAATGACTAATTTGTCTATTTAAATACAACAATGAGTACATTAAACCTGCATTAATGATTTCTTTGGCCACCTGGAGGAAAGCTGTAAGCACAACATGGATGCAACAGCACCTCAGTAGGTGAATGTGATATGGTAAATTTGTTAGCAAACTGTTACCCGTTTATACATCCAGAACATAACATGAGCATTCATTTGGTGGGATGTTTCTGGCTTCCTGATGAATGTAAGTCCAATATTCACTCTCTTTTTTAGCTCTGTTTTGGTCTCCGTTAACATCTGAGGGTAATAATTGGCTTTTTAGTTGCTAAGTGATCCGCTATGTTCACTAGCTAGTCTCTATCAACTGTTTGGTGTTGCACAGGTAGTGTACAGTGGATTTTTCAGAGTTTTTTTGCTGAAAGCAGCTACCTGATCCTGGAGGTTTATGAGAATGGTGAGAGTAGGGCTTTCTTTCTAATTTCCTCTGCAGTTTTTTGGAACTATCTCATCGCTTTTAACCGATGAACACTTACATTTTGACTCATCCTGTGGGTTTTTATTTACTTTTACTTTCATCTGATATGTTTTCTTCCATTTTTTTAAAAACCTGTTTGTCTAGAACAATGCTATTGCTATGGCAAATAGAGTAGAGAAGAGGATTGCTGTCAGTGTGGAGGGATAGAGGTGTTGTCAGTTGGATTAACATTTAGGCAATTTTCCACAGTGTGCTTGAGATGATGAAGCAGCACCACTTCTGCATTCAGGGTCTGAAATTACACTCCCAGCAATGCTTTATTTAAGTATTACATACATAACCCCAGATGGGATGCAACAACACTGACATGTATGCTACCAAGGTGCTCTTGCAGTGGAGAATGTGACTGTAAATTACACAAACCCCATGACATTGCTTTCTGTGTCTTAGCAGAGAAAATTGAAGGAATAATTCAACTCAGTCAAATAAGATAAGACAATCATGTCCACCAGACCTTGTTTGTGCAAAACGATTGTTGCAGTAAATGAGTTGTGGCTGGCTTATAATAATTGAATACACCCACATTGCAGACATTCTATTGACAGGGCTCTATCAGTCTCAGGTCAATGGCAGTCTGAAAATAAGTGAAGGATGAAAAGGAAAAAAATGTATACATCACAAAGTGTGTGTGTGTATGTGTGTGTGTGTGTGTGTGTGTGTGTGTGTGTGTGTGCGTGTGTGCGTGTGTGTGTGTGTGTGTGTGTGTGTGTGTGTGGAGGGAGGGGGGATGCAGCAGGAATTACTGATTCAATATCCTCAGGTGGAAGCAGACAGAAAGCACTTTGGGTGAGTAAAGAAATTCATTTCAAACTGTCAATCAAAGCGAATCACTGACATCTGCTTGAAGATGGACGTATGAGTCACCCAGAGTGCAGCAGGGTTTAATGCAGTGACATTAGACCCAAACTGAGGACTGGTTACTGGAGATCACTCTTTATCCATGAATGCAGTCGAGAATTGTAACTCAGATTGGCATTGCAGGGTTTTACTTGAATAAGGATTTTAAAGTCAGCCAATTTTGCTGCTGTGTCCATCTTGCCTCGAAGTTCCCATTAGTTATTTTATACAGGGACCTGGAAACCAACCAGTCAGCCTACTATATGTAATTTGCCCGAGGGGTGGCCAAACTTTTGCATACAAATGTATACTGGAAAATTAACTGGTCCCAGGTTTTCTGTAGGTCATTTAGCTTGTAGTAATTTGATGAAACACAACTTTAGGGCTGCAATTCAATTCAATTTCAATTATTGTCATTGTCAGTCAATCTGCTGACTAATTTCTCAATTAATTGATTGTCTATTAGTGGTCTGTAGTTTTTCAGAAAATAAGGTCTGTTAAATAAGATTTTAACGGCCCCTTTTTAAAACAGAGCTTACAAGACCTCTTGATAATGCAGGAACCCACTGATGTGCTTTATTCATTGAAATTTCCAAACAAATTTGCTGGAAATACAATTAGAAAAAAAGCAACTGACACACAGCTAACCTGGGACTTTTGGGGCCCCTGGAGGTATGGGGCCCTGGGTCAATGGCCTACTTTGCCATTTGTTAGTAAGCTAGTCTTGTTCCTGATCATCGTTCAGTAATGAAATCAACACACTGCGTAGAATTCCCCCTGACAAGTCATTACATTCATTATCAAAGTGTAAAAAACAAGCGAAAACATACTTTGCCATCACCCCTCTCCGTATTTCCATTACAATGAAAGTAAAACCTGCCATGCTGTCATTCTGTGTATAATAATGGACCAAAAAAAAAAACACAAAACAAACAAAAACCCCCCCAACAAAACGGCAGTTTGTAGAATTGCTTGTTAACTGGTATTTCTGTTAATTTTCTTTTAATTTTGATTAATTCATTTTAATAAAAGAATTATGAGTAAAATTATTGTGGAGTTACAGTGATAAATACAACCTGATAAAAATAAATTAAAAACACTAAATGAAGTTGTACTTAATTAAAACAGCAAATAAGAGAAAAACATACTGTATAAAGCATATAAGCATATAAAAAGCATATAAAAACACTTTTAATCAGTGTTTTGATATTTATCAAATAGCTTTAATTGAACAGAAAGGGTATTTTTATGATTGAAGTTTCTCTCTGATGTGTTTATTTAAAATGTGTTTTAAAATATGCAGAGCCTTTAGGGTGGGAAAAGGCTGATTAATAAATATTATGAAATATAACAAAATCAAAGAAACCAAATTACAATAACTAACCTCCTCAACCACTGTATACTCCACTTCGCCCACCGCCATTTGTATATATTGTGGCTGCACCTAAGACAAAATAGCAGGTGTGCTTGGAGATGCATATACACCCAGTATACAGTCCTTGTCCTACCACTTTTCAATGCTTGTTGGGCTCGCACAAATAAAATAAGGCCCTTACCCTCTGTTCACATATATGGATGCAAAATCGCAGGCTCTGGCTTTCTTCTCAGAATCTCAGAAGCTCCTGGGTGTGTCTGCATTGAGCATATTATTGACATGCTCATCTCTGGTTGTGCAGTTAACTTTACCCGGCACTATATTTCCATGCATTATTATTACAAATCCTGACCCAGCTACTTATGGAAGTTATATCATAGAGAATAGGGAACCTATTGACCGCAAAAACTAGCATTTTCTCCATTTTACCTGGTGTTTTTTTCAAACATTGTAGAGCTGGAGTATAAAACATGACTGTGATAGGTTGTCACCAGGTAATCACTCCCAGATGAAATTTGCATAAAATTAAACCTTTCTCAGCTGTCATAGCTACATGACTTTTGAGTCTTGATTCATGGTGGGTGGTGTCAAGGTTCAATTTCCAAAAAAAAATGGCATGTTTTTGCACCGAGTTCATATGTGTGAACAGGGGTTTAGAGTCTTACCAGAGTGGAGCTACAAATTTTAAATTTCTGTTGTTGGTGATGTATTAATTCCTCCAGTGCAAAAGGCATTGAGAGCCTGAATGTGTATATCATGCATTCAAAGTTGATACTTTGGCCTGAGGATGGGGCTCAGGGTAAACTAATCGAGATCAATGGAAAGGCTTCATCGTAAGTTTTATGGCATTCTGCCCATTAGATTTAAATTTTTCATATGTTCAAGAGGAGATTTTGGCACTAGATGACTAGAGGGTCGCCAAAAACATTAAGATTGATCCCCTGGGGGCCATGAACATCCGCAGCAAATATGATCGAAATTAGCCATTAGATTTTGGAGTTACCTTGTCATGGACCAAAATGTTGTCAAGAGGAACATTTTCCCTAATAACTGTGCTAAAAAAAAAAAAAAAAAAAAAAAGATCAAGGGAATCACCTGAGTCATTGAGATTCAACCTCTGGGGACCACAGAAATTCACAACAAATTCCATGGCAATCTTGCAGTAGTTGATGAGATATGTTTTTCTGGACTAAAGTGCTAGACAGGCCAGCAGATTTAGTGCTGGAGCTGTCTAATAAAAATTCATTTCTTTAAAATTCTAAGAAAAGCACTAACACTAACCCATTGCAATACTGCAATTAATCAGTATTTTCAACATCAAATCATTAAAGGCAAACCTTTCCTGTCATAACTGCAAACATCTGCAATACAGTTCATTTTTTCACAATTTATGTCCCTCCATCTGGCTCTGCCAACGCCCACACCTCTGACATCTCCAATGGTTGCCGTGATCGTTTATCTCATAAAATTGATTAAGACACTAATGCCTGCCGATGAAAGAATTGAAGAAGTTGCCCAAGGTTGCTCCTCAGATTAAAACACTATCCATTATCCACAAGCAACATGAAATTAAACTTTACAGATAGAATGGCTGTCTGTTAGGGTGATGGGCACAGGATTTGTGGGTCTGGACTCGAGAGGCTCACCCCCTGCAATAGCTGAACGGAGTGAAAGCTTTAATACCGGCAGTACACAGTACAAGTGCGTGCTCTGATTTCTGAATTTTTTTTACAAATAATGTTTTAATGATGTTATGTAAGCCTGATATATCCATGGAGTTAATTCTTATATGAGAAATCAAGCTCAGTTTTAGCAGTTTCACTATCTTTTGAAAGGAATGTCATATCTAAGTGCAAGTTCTTCCCTTAGATGCTCCCGTTTCTCCCTTTTAACTTTGGGAAATTTTGTGATAATTATTTTATTATCTTCTGAAGTCAGGCATCTGAACTTCAAAGCTGATATGGATTCATGGCAAAGTATTCTGAAGAAACTCTCTTTCTCTCTCTCTCTCTCTGTAAAACTTTTGATCTGTTTAAAGAGGTCTATTGCTTATAGAATCAAAGCAACGGTGGAGCACAGCCTCTCAATAATGTAACACTCACACCTACCCTGGCTACAGTTCACAGGAGAAAAAGCAAAAAGGTTTGACTCCAACCCCAAAGCAATTGTTAAATAACATTAATTTGAAGCACCTCTGGTATTATTATTAATTTTTGGTGCGACTAACAAAAGCAGCTTTGTTCTTCCACACCTCCGACACAACCTAAACCTTTGATTGAATATTGCATCCATTAATACTCCCAATGTGGAAATGACAAAAATGGAACTCTGGAATATTTGACTGATGTGCCAATTAATTTCCATCAAATAAGATAATATCTTACACTTATATTGTTCTCTGCATAAGTAATAGCTATCGCATAACTATAGCAATTATTCAACATGGATGTGACAAATGGCCACAAGACCCCAAAATTCCTGATGATACAAATGTCATAGAATTTTTACAGAACTGAAGTAGATCACAACAAGGACTGATTCCCTATCTATTAATTGAGCTGGGCTCTGTGGCTTAGATCTAAGGGTTTTTTTCCACTACTGAAGCAGTATACACCTTTTTTTACAATAGTAAGTGATGCATCACTGTTTGTATTGTGCCTTTTTCAATTACTAGTAAAACAGGTTGTGCCAAATCAGTAATTTAGCCTGATTGTGTTTTGTATCTGCCTTTAGTTTGTTACATCAGTAACCCTTTTTTAACCTTATGTATCAACAGTACATTATTTTTGATTGCCTATTCTAGTCCACTCCATCTGCACACTGCAATTACTACTAGTGCCTGCATTAACTTCAGAACCCTTACTGTGGATCCATGCCTGTCTGTAGATAAGTTGTGTTGTTTTGACTTAAAAGAAATGAGTGGTCGCTGAGCTCTGCAGCTGTACTTATCATGAATGGCTGATTTTACACCATGAAATATTATTTGATACTACTGTACATGTCATCAAATGTTAGTCTGGAAAAGCACAACAACATTGCTTCTCTGTATAGTGTGGTAATGCTGTGGATAAATTTGCTTGAGATCAGCTTCAAGTAGGCTGTTCAATACGATATTGTTACTAATAGTGGGAAGCTGTTGCTCAGGGAGTAGAGCGGGTGGTTCAATCCCCGGCTCCTCCAGTCCGTATGTTGAAGTCTCCTTGGGCAAGATACTGAACCCTAAATTGCCCCTGATGGCTGCGCCATCAGTATGTGAGTGTGTGTATGAATGGGATGTATGATTGTGTGTGTAAATGGGTGAATGTGGAATGTATTGTAAAGCGCTTTGAGTAGTCAATAAGACTAGAAAAGCACTGCATAGTTACAGTCCATATACGATTTACAGTATGATTGGCGGTTGTCTCATTTCTTCAAATATAAACCTGTGCCACACGTGATTTGATGCATTCATTTCTCACTGAGCTGTCTTTGTGTCAGATTTTCAAATTGGAAAATAAAAAAACAGGAGTACTAAAAAAGAGAAAAAAAAATCAAACTCTTTTTAAGTATCCATAAGATTCTGTGTCTGAATAAATTTGGGGCTAGAAATTGGTTATGCAGTTGCTGAATCATGCTTTATTTTAGACCCACAACACTGTTGAGGATGCAACAGCTAAAGCTCCCCGTAGTTCACTGATTGGTCCAAAACATAACTAGCTGAGCTGAATCAGTTCTTGAGTAGATGGTCTCCATCAATAAACCTTAAGAGTAAATGTTGACCTTTCAAGGTGAAGAATGGTAGATCTTAGAAGCTGAAATGTGCATTCAAATAACATGGAGAATTTTGACCCATATTTGGAATCATTGAGTGCACATAGAAATTTAGCAAATACACAAGTGCATTTAAAAAACAATAAAAAAAAGATTTAACTACCAAAATCAAATTTGTTTCAAGGGGAAGAACATCAGTGTCAACTCTGTTGAGGCAAGGCCACTTCAATCAGTCCTGCATAGATCATAATGTATTAGGTGTTGAAAGGTATACTGATGCATGGATTGAAACAAATGTATAACAGCCACAAAACAGTGGCCAAATTAAACTAATAGGGCACCAGGGCAAAATTTAATTTTAGGTCCTTATTGACCCCCTTTTTGGTCATTTGATTAAACACAGATTTATTAAGGAACATTGATGATGATGCACAGACCAATTGAAACACAATGAATATGGGGCCTTTAATACTGCATTTAATACTGAGGCCTGAAAGTCTTAGTATTGGGCTTGCAAAAATGGGGAAATGTGGAAAATCTACCCAATCCAGATGTGCATAAATTAACCGAAAATCCACTTGAAACAAAATGGACCTTAGGCAATACCAAGGTCCTGGGTCAAGTGGACTCTTGACAACCTGTAGTAGATTAAAAAACCTTTAAAAAAAAACTGTCTGTGTCTGTGACTAAAATAAAACCATTTTCTCCAGAAGGATAGAGATCGATGCATAGAGAAATTATACTAACTGGGATTCAAGTACTGTCCATATTTCAGTGGATAAACCAGAACTAATCTTGTCCTGATCCATGAGAAGCAGCCTCAACACTGGCCCAAGATTCTTCAAATACTAAATGCCTATCAGTGATGCATGACACTCCACATACCTGTAAGAAAAATGGGACACGATCAACCACAAGAACAAGTTTTGTCCATACAAACTGCAAGGAGGCCTCCTCAGAGAACAGGAAGTATTGAAAGAACACATTTTATGAGCGAACAGAAAAATACGACGTATGATGCTGCCTCAGAGGCAGATATTTCCAGTTTTTGTGGGAAATGATAGATGGTTTGCCTCCCTTTTCCCTTCGGTATTCTTTTGCAATGAAGCACAACACATCGGGCTGGTTGGTAAACATGAGCAAGCTGTGTGCAGTATACTGCAGTTTTCAGTGATCAATAGTTAAATACTAACCCTTTTAGGTGTTGGAAATGCAGCTTGCATCTTAAGTTGTCAAGATGTAAGGTAATATACCATAACAGCATGTGATGAAAGTTTCAGTTTGCTTTTTTAAAAAGAGGCAAAAATATCCTGATAAAAATAAACCATGCATTCATCCTCTCTTCTCTCCAGTGACTACAACTATGCTACAACAGCATATATCAGGGATGTTGCTATGGGTTATTCTACAGGACCCTGGAGGCACACTACCTTATGATAAGTGGCTGTGAAGGGGTGTTAAGAGGAGTTGCTTGTCTGAAACAACATAGTTTGGTTATACTTTTCAGAAGTAACAGAAAATAAGATATTAGGTTTGAAAAAAAAACCTAACTAAAAAAAGCCTCACTATTCATACATTTATTAAGCTTTTGCAAAAGTTAAAGAGACAAATTAGTTAAGAAATTGAACTTAATCTCTTGTAATATAAATTTGATAGAGAGTTGTGCTAACTACATTTTCTGAATGAGCGTAACTGCAGTCAAAACTTTTGGTTACCATTTAGTGATACCCAAACAATACTATATTCTGTTTTGCTAGTGTCAGATTTAGTAGCTAAATTGCAGAGCTGGCATTGTTTGTTCAAGCTAAATTGTTCAGCCTGATGGTTTTCATCCAAAGCAATGGCACAAAAGTGAATGATTATACGATTTTGACATTACAAGATGTTCAGAATATTAACCCTCTGGAAAACACCCAAACAACCCTGTGGTCGATAATGGATTTTGTGTTCTCTTCAACAGCAAAAGACAAAAAAAAAGGGTGGTGAACTTAGACACAATAAAGATGAAATTGGATTGAGCACAAAGCAATTTTTTGCTTCATTTTATAGTGCACAGTCATGATAGGCACAAAATCGACTTGGTTAAGGTTGGGGGGAGGTCATGTTTTTGGGTGAAATATCCATTTTGTTATTCTTAGGGAACATTCATTGTCATGGTAAAAAGAATGATTTGGGTAAGGTTATGGAAGGATTGCTGATGATTATGGGCGACAGCATGCTGGCACCAGTCTCTTGTGTTAGTCACACATTTTGATGACCCATCAACCCAATCCCTCTTCCTTTCTCTGAAATTTTGTACTTGTATAATCTTGGGCTAGTTTTATTTTGGTACTTGATAGAAAAGAGTATTAATTTACAAAGCCGCTAGAAGTCTTTGTAAAAATTAAACACATGTTGTTCACTGACAAATGAACACATTACTCTTGCTGCTATTTCACTTGGAAGGACAGTCTCTTAACTGCGCTACATTTAAAATTTCCTTAGTGTTTAGTATAAACAAACCCCAATTAGTGAATATTAATGGATCTAGTACCCATAGCAAGCTACTCTAAAAAAAGGTTCAGATCACCTCCAGTTTTGCCATTAGGATGCACTATATACCAATTGGCTTGTCTGTGTATGTCATCTAGGTAACTATTAGTTTCTTCATGTGTTTTAGAAACGTAATCTGTACTCTAGAAAAGTGGTGGCTGCCAAACTTCATCTACACTTCCACTCTGCTGACACATACAAATATAATGCTCATTCAACTTGATTTGACTTGCTAGTGTGGCTGTTGTTGTAAACTTGATCTAGTTATTTCAAAGACATTTTTCGTGTGCTGTTCCAATTTTTGTAAGACCCCTGTGGTCCTTTTTTAACAGGCTCACACCATTACTCTAAGCAGTCTACAGCCATCTGTAGTGCTTTGAATGCACACTCTTCTTCTCCCAAACTCTCATGGGGTTCACTTTGAATCTTTTTAAGTTTTTGTGAACTCATTAAGGATCTATCCTGTACATCTCAATAGGTTTGGACCATATAGTGCTAAGATCACGAGTAAGTGGGTCTGAAATATAAAGCAATCTCATTAGTTTTTTTTTTTTTTTTTTTGGTGCAACTGTGATTGCTGAAATATCTAGAGAAGAGAAGAGAAGAGAAGAGAGGAGTTGATTGGATTCCACAAAGAAAGAGCAGAGTTCATTTGGAAGTTGAAAGGTCTGACTTAAAGCTGTAATAGGCTAAACATTGATGTAAGAGTTACCTGCCTAAATCACAAAGTTGGGCGGGTAGAGATAAGGGCTTATCATTAAGTGAGCAGCTGTAGTTTCTCTCTTTTGTCCAAATTAATTTCTATTCTCTGTGTTGTCACTGATGGAAAAGCCTGTCCCCGGAAAAGGAGAAATCTAAACGTCCCTAAAGGTGTCTCCTAGATTGCAGTGAGCAATGCACATTCCAGATATAGATGGGCAGACCACTGGCTGATGTCAACTTTAAGGGTTTCAGTTTAGGTTTTTTCAAACAGTTGTCAATCAAAGCTGCCAATATACAGAATAGCCTAGTTGTGCCTTAAAAACTTGACCAAAGCTGTCACAATTCAGCGTTCTCAAATGTCGCCTTTGGGGTCTCATTAGGCATTCCCATTGCAAGTAGTAAGTACTTTGTCATTCTACTAGCTGTCGACTTGAATTGACGTCTCATTCAGTGTCTTTCATTTCATTCAGTATTCTTCTGAGGCTGCATTTGCCTTTGTCCCCTCATTTCCATCCATGCCATTTCACCTTTTTGCCTCCCTAGGAATGGGTTAGGCACCCGGGACTAAATTACGCTGCCAAATCAATTAGGGCTCCTTGAAGGTGCAGATTCATTTTCATGCTTGTTCATCATGCCTTTTTCTACACTTGCATGTTTCAATTCTTGGATTATTGGTTTCACTTTTGCTATGTGCCAACCTACAAAGGTAGACTTTTACCAGAAGGAGAGATGCTGATTATGAAGATGTGATGTTAATGCAGGGTTAGGAAAGAGCACTAGAGTACCATATATTCATGTTAGGCACAGTTACTTTGCTATTTTTCTTCTTCATGTGGAAGTAAATTTAATTATAAATGTTTTGATGTAAGACAAGCAAAAAGCAGATCATTTATAATCCACTCATAGTGAAAGAAAAATAAGACAGTCGTGTACATATTTTTCTGACTACTATAAAAAGAAAGACTTCAGTATGTGATAACTGGAAGTAATAGAATGAAAATGTCTCTGTTCTCATAAGTCAAAAACAGTGTAACATCTACATTTCGTATACTTAAGGATAAGATCAGAGTGGATACTCAATAAGCAATCTGACATAGATATAGGAGAGTGCTGTCCATTTATCATTTCCTAAAAAAAACAACGTTGATTTCTTTTAACCGTGACAACAATCTTTCCCAACCTTGAATAATTTTTAGTCACTATATTCAACCACACATTAATGTTGGAAACTTAAAAATGTTTAGTCATGTTAGCCGCATGGCTCTAGGGATCGTAATGTTGTTCAGTCAGTCCACCACTTAAATCCAGACTGAAATATCTCAAAAAACCTATTTCATGAAATGCCATGAAATTTTGTTTAACGGTGCCATGAGAATGAAGTCTACGAACTTCGGTGATCCTCTGAGATTTTCTTTAGCACTTCCAGCAAGTTGACATTTTGGCTTTTAGTGAAATGTCTTGACAACTGATGAATAGCTTGCCATGACATTTGCAACAGTTATCAGTTAACAGCCAACACACGTTTCGTTTGGTTGTGCTGTAAAGATGGTTTATTAGATGGCTTTACAGTGCAAGACATCAAGGTTTGGTCTTCAGGGATGTAATTATGTCATCGTAGTCCAGTATCTCTGTGATCTCTTATTGGATCAACAGTAATGACATACAGTTGAGATGACTTGTCAACATGGATGGCCTGTTTATAGCAGGGAAAAGGTTTTCCATTATGCACCTCATCACATCCAGTGTGATAATTGTTCTTAGCAGTTGAATTTTAAGAAGTAAGAAGTAACCACATTATGTTTACTAGACTTCTGTAGAATTTTTGCATAACATAACTTTACCTTTCATTAGTGCAGAATGACCTTTATTTGTACTAACGCCAGTGCGTTTACCAGTTGGACTTAAATTTTCCGACTATCACCTGGACCAGATCCTGCCTTAGATGCTATGACATCAGGGACTTGGGGTGTCAGATGAGGCAAGCTCTGAGTGCTGTGAGGGAGAGGCTTCTTCCACTATGTTGCCTGGGTTGTCAGTTTGGAGTCTGGGACATAACTGAGTGACTGCTCTTCATTTTCTTATGGTGTGGTCCCTTCAAAAATTGTATGCACCTTTGCTGTCTGTACAGGGTTTGTTAGCCAGATTCATCACTGACAATCTTCTTCTATGAATCTGACATAAAGAGACCTGTTGTTGCCCACTACCGCAGCCTTCAAGTTAACACTTTATGTTATTCATAAATTTAATTGATTCAGTCAGTATTCAAATGGATAGCACATGCATTTATTGGGTAGCACAGGCACACCCATGCCTGCATGCCTGGTTTGCACCAAGTGGTCATTCCACGTCTTTCTAAACAATTTTAACTTAACTTTGAGACGTGTCATGAATGCACTTGTCGTTACCACTAGTAACTAGTAAAATTCTAGATGGCCATAACAAATAAAGTCATGCTACCACGGCCTCACATCTGAAAACATTCACATGTATCGTTTTTGGAGACAATCACAACTAAGACGTTTTGCCATTCAGTTTTGAGGACCTTGTAACTGTGTGGGTGTTGTTTTGTGCTCCAGTCTGATTAATTATTTTTCTCCTCATGACACTTGCTCATGACACTTTTATGACTGCCAACTATAATGTGGCCTGACAATCTTGCTTCTCTCTTTTTCTATCCAAACAATTCTGCTCCCATTATTGAATTATTTATTTATTTATTTTTAATACTTTCCTTTATTTGACAGTTGACAGTGAAGAGAAACAGGTCATGTGGGGAAATAGAGGGGTGAATAACAGCCATCAAAGTTTCCCATCTGGAACCAGATGCTGCAGTTACCTGTGGTCATATTGTATGTACCTTCAACCACCTAGCCACAATGATGCCACTTTCTGCAATTTCTATTAAAAGCATGTCCGTCCTTGCTCCTTTTTTTTTTCAATGCAGATGTTTTTGGGTTTTTTTTTCCTATTGGCTGAGACTGATGTGTTGTCCCACAGACACACTTATGGGTTTATCTAAAAGCAACATATCACACACACACATGCTTGGAGGCTGTTTTTGGTTTTACTGATTTCACAACTGTTTAAACCAGTGATGTGGAAATGTCCACAAGATCATAAAACAGGATGATGGAAGAATGCAATTTAAGATAAAGCAAAATGCAATTGTTAGCACAACATACTGATTAAAATTTCTAACTGAGGACAAAACGCAAGTGCACAAAAATATCTGCCTTATTACAGTAACAAGCAATTTTCGGTTACAGGCAATAATAGAGTGACCAAACTCCAGTGTAGAATCTTAGAAGAAGAAAAATGAAATATGATGTTTTAGTGAGTGGATTCTTGTAAACACAAAGTTCGTTACCATTATTTTCAAGAACAAAAGTGTGGAGTTAAATGTATGTCTGTATGTATGCTTATCTTTTGTGTTTTCTTAAGATCACAATTTAGATTGCTGATAAAGCACCATTGTCCTGTTCACAGTATAGCACAGAAGGGCAGTTTTAAATTAGCAGAATAAGAAATAATTACTGTATACTTAAATATAAAAATAATTAAATATCCAAAGCTCAGGACTTTCTCAGATTTCAATTGGGGAAAACAATCTTTGAAAACCCCTATGTATTTCTGCTTCAGAAAAAATATTAAATTTAAGGCTTAGAGACACATATACAGATTTTTTTAAATCATTTACAGGCATGTTATGACCTGACATTCTGATACATGCATGAGGCGGAAGAATTATTTTTAAGTGCAGCAATTTTGATGAAATGAGAGAAAAGAAAAGAAAAGAACAGAGAGTCAAGAATGTGTCTGAGAGAATCTGCTGGGCTACTTGTGAAAACAGTAGCTGAAAAGAGGAAAAACCTTAGATTTCGTACATCAGCTCTGTGCACTGGGACTGATGTGTCCTCATTCCAACACTAATGTGGCTGACAAAGTGTGTATGGGTTTCATGAATACAGCTGATATGATAACAGAGATGCAGTTCATGTGACTTTCATGGCAAGTGTTGTTCCATAGAACCATTTTCCACCTCTTTTTTCAACTGTGCTTTAAGACCATGTCACAGTTCAACAAGAGTGCTCCTTTGGTCTTTAATTCCTGCTACATTGGCTTGTCAAAAGATCATTTGCCCTTCACTGGATAAAGTAATGGAGTAATTGTACGCAATTCAAATACTTTCATGTTTTCTACACACACAATTTCAGGCTTTACATGTAATTAACATAGCTCTTGTCATAAAGCAATGGATTGTGAAGGGGATTAGTGTTTGCATGTGAATGGGACCCCTGTCAGCTGTGGAATGTAATTAGGGTTAACAACTAAGATTAGACCGAAAACATCTTCAACCAGGAGTCACTGAGCATTGAAATTGGGAAGCACTTTACAGTACATAAAGCAAGGTAGTGCTTTATGTACTCTAACTTTACTCCCACTATTACCTCACTTTGTGCTGAAAGAGTGGGTACATTGCCACGGAGGGCCACATCTGGAGGAGGGATTGTATTTGAAATGCATGCAACATTCATAACTCATTATCGGATATGATAAAGTTGTCCTGGCTATAATAGATCTTGATGGCACCAAACACCAAACACATCTATCATAATTGGAGATGTGTCGAGTATCAATAAACTGTCAATTTGTAGGTACCTTACACATGCAGTGGTTACTCTTTTATTGCTTTGCCTCTGGCCGTTTGTTGATATGTATTTGACAAGATGAATGATCTTGCATTTACAAAATGCAAGTAACAAAATCCAGTAACAGTTGTGGTTAGGCTGGATTGTGGGAGTTTAAATGCAGTTGCTATGGTTTCAACTTGAAGAAAAAGCACAATCAATCCAACTTTACGCAGTTAATAGGATTTTACATATTTTATTATTATTTATATCTATTTATTTAGTTTATATTTTTTGGTTTCATGATAGCGCCCCCTAGTTTTGCATTAATTCGTCAGCTAGCTCTCCAAGTAACTTTCCACTCAGCCAATCATATCTTGAATAAAGCAGTAACACCGGTGTTGTATCATAGGCAGAGCGGATGGTAACACTGAGCCAAATGGTAGCCTGCTACAGATCGCAAGATCCACAGACTATGAACAACAACGCACATTAGCTTTCCTGCTAAAGGCTCCTTCTTATCTATCTTAAAGGCGGGAACACGTATCTTGTTCTGCACCTTAGCAGAGCGACCAAACAAACATTCAGTGGGGAAAAGTGCCCCTGCATATTTAAAGTGACAATTTAGGTGTCTTTTTTATGTGTATTTCCATACCACTACTAAGCTAGCATCATCTAATGCAAACTGCTGATGATAAGCTTTTCCCTGCTGTGTACACTGACACATTTCCTCCACCATCATAGCTTGAGATTAAATATGTCACATGAAGTCCACATCAAGAGTTTAACCTCCTCTTAGTGTTTGTGTTTGTAAAACCACAAAAAAAAACTAATTTATCCAGGGCGTTGACTCTCACATTACATCACAGCAACACAGGTGTTCTGGTCTATATTTCAATCTAAATGAAAACCATTTTTCTTCATGTGACGTTAATTTAGTCTGAGCAACTCAATGTAACTTTTTTGATGCAGTAATTGTGGAGCACATTTTACAAGAAGTCAATTTGAGATTTGCATTAAGAATGGTAGTGTGTCATGGTGGAAGGGTTTTGCAATAAAGATACAAGCGATTCAAATTGAGATACTTGCAAGCGGCTTCGCCTCTGGCTCAGAAAGCACTCATGCAATAGGAATTAAATATAAATGGGAAAATAATGGACGTTTACTCCTACATTGTCATTGAAAAACTTTTGCTGTCACAGGCTTGAAACATTTGCCTGGTACAGTTTTAGATAAGAACAAGTCGATCTTGATGAGCTGAAAGATTTCATTGCAACAAGAGTGATTATTCTCTATACAAGTTTTAACACTTTAATATGTTCTTTTTAATGACACACAAAGCAATATCTTAGTGGCAGATAAATGCCATTTATATCGGATGATAAATGTCAGGAATCTGAATTGATATTGGACATTCATTATGTCACAATTATCTTAATTGCACTTGTAAAGTGCTGGGTGACTAATGGGTTCACACTCATAAAATACCACCTATTTTTTTAGTTTTAGTGCCTGTTAATTCAGAGAGTCAAGTTGGATAAAATATTTTGAAAGGTTTGAAAGATAGCGGTGAACCTAGCTAACTCAGCTGACCTGGAGACAGAGGGGAGAGCTAAAGAAAAAATAATTAATATTTTCATTCCTATTAACCTACCCCACGGTTGCCACATACAGTACACTAGGTCATAGCTGTCTGCCCTTTAAAATACAGCTGTGTGTGATTAGTCTGTGTCCTGATGCTGCTGTCTTGGATGTTACAAAGTGTGTTTAGTGTCAACCATGCAAGTTCTGTAACCTATTCAACCCAACGTTGATATATGTTATGTTACTTAATTTATTGTTGACTTTTAAAGTGGTTGGTAATTTAGATCTTTCAACACGTTTGGAATCTTACTTTCAAATGATAGTATAACTGACTCTCTCCTAAGCACTGCCCCCTCTTAGTAAATGTTGCTATGACCAACTAACATCTAGTCAGCAATAAAGTGACATCTGTACCTCATGGCCATCTACTGAATTTATTTTAGGCTTTGGAAATTGAATAAACACCATCTTCATAATCAGGATGCTGTACTTACATATCCCCACAGGCACATCTTCTGACCATATTCAAAATGTCCTATCAGTTTGTAACGTACATAAGTGTAAACCATTGGCAGCCAGGCTATTAGAGACGAAAGATAACAAAGGTTGTCCAAGTCCGTTCTTAACTCTTTGATTTATGCATCAAGAGAAAGGGAAGGTGCATAAGATGAATCTGTTGTAAGGATTTTTTCTGTTCTGAGCTCTGTATATCTCCCATGCATTATTTTCATATGTAGGATATTTAGTATCTTCAGTGTACTTAACGTACTGTACATAACTTAGAAAAGCCTACTGCCAGTGTTTATTAATTGGTTACTGTACTCCTACTCCTATTGTGGTAGGAGGCAGACTCAAGCGACATTTACACTAAATATTATAAAGAGTATGGTCTAGACCTGCTGTTTATGAAAATTGCCCCGGATTAACTTCTGTTATGATTTGGCGCTATATAAATAAAATTGATTTGACTTTACTTGAATAAAAAAATTATGATTTATTTACATTGTGCAACGCAAATTAGACTTTCAAAGTTAATCCTTTCATCAACAACTCATATTAGATAGTATGGGTTGTTGATGAAATTTGAAATCCTTCGTAGGTGTTTGCTGGAGTGGTGTATTTAATTCTATACCAGTAAACCATGGGCTATCAGGCATAGACTGTAGAGTGTATATGAGTTAGTATATCACACCCAGAGCAAAAGCAGTGTAGCTAATGGATTGTAGGTCAAGTGTTTGCAACATCAACATCAACAGGGTTTCAGGCAGTTTTGCATTCAATGATGAAACCTATATTTACATAGTTTACATACATTGACACAAAGAAAAAAGGAGGAAAGCTCTAAGTAGAGAATTTAATATATAGATATTAATGTATATTCAATATGTGCACAATTATTGTCATGAGGATCACAAAAATGCTTTGCTAACGTGTTTGAAGCTTGGAATTCTTCCTCAGCATCAAAAGAGTTTGCAGTGATTAAGAGAGTGATGAAATCAAAGCGACTAAAACACAGTAGGAAGTAGGAAGTTGCTCCGAAACAGTACCATACTTAATTATCAGTTGTTAAAGACTATATTCCACTAGGCCTTGATCAGACAGAACAGAATATAACAAATGCTGGTATGCTTATTTTCAAGGCCTCCTTGATGATGTCTATGGTTCGTTTGAAATCTTGAGCTAGTGTACCTCACCATCTGATAAATTTCCATCTTAATCACGGGTAGCTCCTAAATCCACACTCCAGAATGCATTTTTGTCAGACCTTTGCTGCCTGGTAAACACCTGCAAACTGTCATATTCCATTCATTTGTGGCTTTCACTTAAAAAAATTGACTTTCCTTGCACAAAGTGGGACAACTCTGATGACATCGTTAGGGTTATAGTATTTTCTCAGACTTGACAAAGCTCATGCAGAGACACAGAAGACATTATGCACCTGTTTTCACATGCTAACTTCTATTCACTGTGATGGGTGTAATTATTCTGATATGTAAAATGGTTACTAAGTTTAGCTATTCACCATTTTAATTTAAAAAAAAACATTAGAGAAATGGCAATATGTTGCTTGTGTTACTGATTTGAGAGAAGTTAGTAAAGGATTTTACTTAAAACAAAGAATTAAAACAATTCATTTTATATTACAAAAAATGCACTATTCAATGATAAACTTGAAGCTGGAAAATAAGAGTTCAGCTGTGTTGTGATGAAAAGCCATTTTAATAGCCCCATAGGATTTTCCATAATGGAATGTGTGAGAAGCAATTAAACAATTTTGCTCCATCTTCTTTGCCACTGTGACTTTGTTTTCCAAACTGCCGTAGCCACTATGTGCAGACCAGAGCAGAGCATATGTCCTCCACTGGAGCTCTACCTCTGTCCTCTTCAGGTGATACATAATGACTATACACCCAGTCCATTTAACTACTGGGAAGTTTGTAAAATAGAAGGCTGAAATTGATGGCTTGAAACAGTCCAATGCCAAGACCGAGGACAATTAATCCTGCCTCGCCATTAAAGACGTCTACTTGATACAATAGAGGATGCCAGGTCCATCTGCTGAGTCAAGATGTAAGAGTCACATACATGCAGGCAGGGAAAGCTACAGCTCCTAATTCTGCTCATTAATCACCTGTCTGCTGAACATCCTCCAGAGAAAAGCACTTGGTTCCTCCAAGGTAATTACAGTACTTGAAGGAATGCTCCCTCCAGCAAATGCTCATAAGCAGCCATCTTATCCCTCTCCTGCCCTTCCTTTCTTGTCTCAACTGTGGAGCCAAGAGCTTCCATGTCCTCTGGAGAAACCTCTTCCTCCTCCTTCTCTCGAGCCTATTCGGCTGCACCACTCTTACTCTTCTTCAGCTTTGTATTCAGCAGACTTTTTTTCCCAGGCACACATCCATTTGGCATCTGATTTGGGATAAATAAATTTTAGCCTCTAGAATCAATGCCCAGTCCACAATGTGGGCTGTAGGCTTAGTGCTTACCGTCATTCTAGTATTATGCCATCGCAGCTCAAACAGGGGCATTTCTATAGTTCAAGAGATACGATATTCTGTTGTTTTTTTTTCTGCTTTGAATTGTTTTACTGAAAAGTTATTCCCAGCCTTCTGACATTTTATTATTCGTCATAAGTTTATATAGGTAATATTACTTTAACTGACTGAGCAAGATTTTGAGGCATAATCTGTCTCACAAAGCTGTTAGTTTAGCACAAAGCATCCTGGTTTGAACCAGATTTTTCCCTCGATTCGCCGTAGCAAATGGGAGATGTCTTTAATTTCTCTACAGAACCATTCAAAGAATCTAAAAATAAATCAAGAACAGTGGCATCTGAAGAGTGACATCTTTGGGCATTTATTTTTAAAGGCAGGGCAGTAGCAATGCAGTCACTCAGTCTGTAAATGATGTGCTGATGTTGGAGTGAAAGATTTATAACCATCATCGGATTGATGTTGCCTCTTTTCATAGTTGTCATATTAATCTCATAGATGGTTTTGGGGAGTTCATCACTAGACTTTCTTAAAATACATCTTTAAATGTGTCCTCAGAGTGACTCCATAAGAGCTTCTGTAATCAGCCCGATAATATCACTTTGCTAATGCTCTCTTCCTCTTGCTTTCTGTGTTCCCAGATGGAGATGATACCAGAGGCTGATCCTGATGATGAGGGGACAAAAATAAGTGTAAGTTGAAGAACACGACATGTATTCCCAGTCTTATGGGCTCAAATTAACGTCAAAAAATTTTTGAAAGCATTGTTCACAAATAATTCCAAAGTTTGCAGTTGTAAATCAACCATTGTAAACCTGTAAAATAAATCTGCATGAGAAAGTTTGTACATGTGTAGGAAAAAAAATAACTATGTAGAAAACAAAAATAATAGAGACTGAATACAATCTGGGAACAAATGATATCAGTGGTGATGTTACACAAAGAAACTGAAAAAAGAAGTGCTTTTCTGAACATCTGTGTGCAGATATAGAGCAGAAAACTGAATGTAAAACTTAAAGTTCCCACACTGTGTGTGACACTCAAGTTACAAGAAGGAATATTGACTCTGTCTAATCACATTCAGGTTTAAGAGTCACTTGACAATGACAATCCAATCACAGAGCAGAGTCAAATAAGAGGGCGGATCGTTCCGTTGCCTGAAAGGTGTAGTGGGTTTTAAGGAATGTGGTGGGTTTAATTAAATTTCATGATGCTGTAGAATGTAATGGTAAATGTTTCATGTGCTGTTTATCTATGCAAACCCATCTCGGAAGCACAAGAGCCTTTGTCGTCATCCGTCTTGGAAATCTACTACACCTTTCAGGACCTGAGTTGGAGATAAAGGTAACAGAACCCCATGCCCTGTGACAGGACTTTGGGATTATTCGTGAACATCACTTTAGAAGCTCTTTTTTGACCCTAATTTGAGCTCATACAGTCATAGCACAGTGCTTCTCAACTATGTGCTGTCGTGACCCGAGTTGGCGTTAATTAATTCCGAGCAAACACAACAGCAAATGATTTCTCCCAATAATACACCTTCGAGTAGAGAAAGGAGCTAATCAGTGAAATCAGTGGCAAAGTATAATTACTGTCAAAGTGGTTCCCTTCCTGCAGTCATGGCCCAGCAACTGGTCTGCCCCTTTTTTCCTGCCACTCTGCATGTGTATGCTGTGCACAGAGGAGCTTTCAACACTTCTGCCCATTGCACTACACTTTGCTCTCTAGGACGGCCTCCCTGGAGTCGAGATGGAGGGGGGTGACAAATTAAAAGAAAACCCAACATAAAATGTCTTAGTAGGGTTTTGGGCTACCACGAGCCACCAGAACAGCTTCAGTGAGCCTTAGTATTGATTCTACATTCTGGGACTCTACTGGAGGCATGAACACCATTCTTCCAAGACATATTCCCTCATTTGGTATTTTGATGATGGTGGGGGAGAGCATTGTCTAAAATGTCGGTCCATTAATCTCAAATAGGGTTTTAATTGGGTTGAGATCTGGTTACTGCAAAGGTAATAGCGTATGATTAACATAATTTACATACTCATCAAACCATTAAGTGACTCCTTATGCACGGTGGATGTGGACATTGTCATCCTCTTTCTCCACTCATTATAGTATAGTGAAGCAGCAATATGTAGAGTAAACTTTCAAGTCTGAGATCAAGCTATTGTATTTTATTTGTATTGTATTTTAAAAAGGTAAATTCAACTTTAATCCACTTCAGTATCTTTTGTAGTTTTAATCATCGCTTCTAGGAGTTATAATAATATTGTACCAGGAATTTGGTATCATCATTACAATAAAGTTGGAATTTTCATGAAACACAAGCAGTCAGATGGTCAGAGAGGTTGTAACCAACCCAGCAGTCTATCCAATTTTTAGTTTAGATGTTAATTGCTGAGATCATCCTGCCAGATCTCTGCAGTTAACTTGAGTTAACATGAGTACAATGTTGTTATTCCTGTCAGGAATGAGGGCAAAAACTGTGAAAATAAGACCCAAGTCAGATGAAATCAAATTTCCCTTTCATATCATCAGAAGATTGAGTTTAGTCAATTAATTCAACTTAATTGAAATGTATTTATAATTTTAAAACAAAAAGGTGCTGTCAAATGTTATCCTATGCAGCTTGCTAGCGGGTTAACAAATGTGGACCCTCTTGGTCTAATCTCAAATTAAGTACTGAGGTCTGCTAATGAATATATGGGTGTTTTTTTTCAATTTAATTTAATTGTAAATTGTGTTCTTACTTGGGACACCTTAACTTGGTGTTTTTGAAGGGATATTCACGAAATGCCAGAACAGAGATCAAAGTGAAGCCCATTTTAGATGCATATATGAGGAAGAATTTGTCTACTGCCACTAAACATTTTCATTCTATTCAATGAGAAGAGTTAGGCTACTTGTGTTAACATACAGGCTTAACTTCGAAATAAGTTTCTGACAGTTTTAATTTGAAAACAAAGTTTAAAATCAAATCAATGTGCAGTCATAGGCTCTATCGCTTAAAAAGAACTACCCCAACATTGCACTGAACTGGAGATACATTAACCCTAAAACACCAAGTAAAGAATAGTATTTAATGCCATATATTTACTGCATTAGGTGTACGAAATTTTTGCACCTTACTCCTGCTAACACTTCGGATGTGGTTTGACTTGCAAGCAAATGTCATAGTAAACATAAATGCTAACCCCGAATAAACCACAGATAAACAGTTGCTTGGATGATATGATGTTATGTACCATGAAACAAAAGAAATTTGTCTATACCATTCGCACCAAGGTAGCTATACCTTACATTTCTGATTGTATTAAGCCATTTCAGACAATATTTCAAATCAATCATCACACTGATGTGACAATCCTGTAATCTCTGTATTACCATAAAGCAGTCCTGCTTAAGTACTCTCATTTGTCAGGTATTTGATTCTGCCAAAAACGTTCCGAAAGGCAATCCTGAAGTGTTTGAATCAAACAGTTTTTCACTTGAATTCTGGCAAAATTATCATATCATGTTGTATGTTGGAATCAAAATATAAAATTACATGTACTGTGATAGATTTTCACATTATATCCCAAGACACCTCTAGATTTTATGCTCAAGGCTAGTATCAAAGTGTCACAGGATAAGAATCCCGTAGTATTTTGTAGAATGAAGTGGTATGATATGTGATGAAACCTTGTGGTATTATATCATACCGTCAAATGGTATGACACTGTGGTCTCTTTTAATTACTCTAACAGACAGTGAGAGTCCAGGGCAATGACATCTCACACAAGCTGCAGATCTCCAGTGTCAGCAAGATTGACGAAGGACTGTATGAGTGCCGGGTGACACGAGCTAACTATGGAGAAATTGTAGAGTACAAAGCCAAAGCCTGGCTGAAGGTCAACACCACTGCCAGGCCACAACGACCAATGCTGCCTCCCAAGAAGAGCTCCCCACTGCACCTGACGGACAAGAAGCTGAGAAAGTCCACCTCACCTCAGGGGCAGGACAGCATGAGTTCAGATCAGAGAATGGCCTCCACCTCCACCTCTCACACATCCTCCAATACAGCTAAACACAACCCCAGCTCTGGTAAGGCCCTGGGGAAGAGTTATGTAATGAGGGCACTGTGGAACACAAAAAAGACATTTGTAGCCACAGATTTTATTGTCAGCATAATGTGTTGTCCATAACCCCCCTTGATGTGTGTGGTGCATTTGTGAGCAACTAACTTTGGCTACAACAGGCTGGTTGAGATTCAAAAGACCCAACAGACTTTAACATGATGTTATATCAACATTTAAGTGTAAAGTGGTGCCTTAAGAAAACAGACCCCCTTCATAAAAAAGGTAACCGTGTTTCAAGGCAGACTGATAGAGACCAATGCACCCATGTCATTAAGAATTATCTACACATTCCAGTGATTCATCCTGTGGTTCCAATTAGAGCGGGACCTTCAGTATCTGGTGACTCTGAACAGCTACAGAGACTCTGTCTGGAGTATGTGGTCTCACAGAACTAGATAAATTGCAGGTGTTGCTGAACAAGGGTTAAAGCAGGAAAATGTGATTTGACAGCCACAATTCAGAGAGGCTGGCCAAGTAATCAATGTGTCCTTGGTATTGATTAACAAAACTACTCAGCCTCTCTGAGAAGCAAAGTGTAGCTTAAATTTACTTCACGACTTGGATCAGGTAGCAGGAATGCATCATTATTTAACATCTGCCTTTTGACAAAGTTGGTAGCCTAATCTGACATTCTACGATGCTAAAGTCTTCCTGCCAAGATTGTGGTATGGTTTTAAGGTGGTGGTATACAGATCTGGACTCAGAAACACATAATAGTGTAAGCTTTTCCTCTGTCACAGGTGGCTTTCAGGTAAAGTCAAAGTAAGCTGCCACCTGACTGGTTGCACAGTAAATAGGTCATGACAGACAATGCCAAAGCTGAATCTGACTGAATTTTGGGTGCAGCTGAATGAGAATCACGTTGGTTGCCATTGTTAGGCACATGCAGTGTTTTCTATTTGGTTTTTATTTCATCTAGCTGGACTGGTGTCTTTATTCAGGGATCAGCAAGTCAAGTGCCTGCCTCCAGTATACCCAAAATGTTACCTCAAGGCTCTTAACTAAGTCTAGGAGATGAGAAAACATATTTCACTCTTTCACGCCAATCTTCACCGGCTGCCTGTGAGTTTTAAAATTGATTTCAAGACTTGACCATTAATGTTTAAGACACTACATGGTTAGGCTCCGAGCTCAATTTTAGAAATGTTCATCCCCCATGAGCAGCTGCTGAGATCCTCAGGCAGGCCTCCTCTGTGCTTCTAAAGCTCACTTAATTACAGAGGTTGCACCAATTTTCACCAGAATTATCTGATTTTTCCACAGAAAAAAGTTACACACTTAGAATCGTTTGAAAGATGTTACAATCACATTAAAATGCCAAACATGCTGACTTAAACTTAGTATTTTTATTGCGTTTGTGCAAATTTAATTCATGAGATTTACTGCATTTACTGCTCCAGCACATCTTAAACCATCGGTCCATTCTAATACCTAGTTTGTAATTATGTTCAGCAGATTGCAAAGAATATTAATGTAACCTTTCTCCTTCATCAAGCACTGTAACGCAGGAATCCTTTCAAAGATAGGTGCGGTTTAACGCCTTCTAAGTCCTCTTTATGAGTGCAAACATACCCAACCTATGCAAGAAATTTGTGCTCCAAGCTGGTGAGAGATAATATAACCCCTTCATTGATTTTGAGGTGAACATGAACAAAATCCACCTATTCAAGGAATCTCAAGGAATCCTTTAAATAAGGGATAATACAGAGCAACTAAACTGTTTCTCTCATTCACTGTCTCACATCAGACATTGTATTTAAAATTATTTTTGTAAGATATAGTAATTACAAGATCTAATGATGTATTAATGTAATTTACATGAAAAAAATGCTCTGCATTACATTAGCAGTGAGTTCTAACATACTCATACAAAAGTAGCTGGCAGTGTCTGGCCTGTCATGAATCTGTAGTTCTGGAGGTGTGTTGTGCTGACAACGTAATTTACAGGCTCTGACTGGGCAGTTTTGTTTCTAACCTACTGTATTGTATTCGTTCTCATAGTAGAGTGGTGTCTGTTTTTCTGTTTTTGCTGGAATCAAGAAATGAGAATTAAGAAATAAATCAAATAATCTTCAGTCTCAATTATTAATGACAAGCAGCAACCAAGAGGGAATGTCTAAGTGTTTTGGTACAAGCTGTCACCATTGTTCAAATTAAGATAAATCATTAAATTGAACAGCAGTGTATAACAAATTCAGACCTGACATTACATTAAAAACTGGGTATAATTAACAAAAACAAAACCAAAAACAGAATTCCCATATTAACTTGTAAGGAGTTATGGTGATTGAGATCTTAGACCAGAGCGTTTTCTGCCTTGTGTATAAGTTATTGCAAGCGTCATTTTAGACCATTCCCGCAAAATTTGCAATTTACTAGTATGGAAATTTCTCGCTGTTATGAGAGAAAAGGTGCAGATCATTGGATTAGATTTTTTTGTCACTGCCCTTTAAAATAACCAATACAGTATGTGCATTTTCTGATCTGGCACGTTTTGGTAAAGTTAACCTATGTATCTAAGTCTATTTGGTTAAGTTTAGTCAAATATTGTGATCATGTTTAAAAGAGACCAACATTTTCTCGGCTATCAAATTCAGCCGAGACACCCAACCACAGCCAACCACAAACACAATCCACCTCCCCGTGGGGTTATGTGATGCCATGACAGCATCTACTATGACAGTACACTGCACAGACCGTCATTATTTGCACAAACACAAGAGGTTGGTTGTCAGAAAATGTGCTGTTTAATAAACCATCAAGGCTTTATTTTTTTCTGATGAGAACAGTCTCAAACCATTAATAAAAAAAACTTTTTAAACTTTTAAGTCAACCCCAATTATTTAGACAAATCCGAGCAATTAGACTAAAAGCTGAAAAAAAACACGGGTCTGGCAGCATTCTCATACTAAATAGACAAACATACATATTTATAGAGATAGGCTGCTTACACAAGTTATATGTAAGTGTGTAAGCGATGTGCATTGAGTCAAATTTACACTGTCCAGATTTTCCTCTTATCTTTGGGGTTTCAGCATAGTAAAGCTGATGAGGAAGTCAGTCTTGTATCTTCAGGGTGTTAAATGTCTAACATTACAGGTCCCTGTGTAGCAGCCTACATTTTATCCTCGGGTGTTTCAGTGTATATTTGCTGGCATTAACTCTCTGTAATATTTTAAATCTCTATCAAACTATGTTATAATTGTCTCATCTGTAAATGCCAGTCATTTTCTGACTGGTCACAGTTCAAACACAGAGTCAGCCCCTCTCTGGGCTCAGATAGCCCTCTGCGCCCTGAAGCAAAGCACAGTAAAATATTACTTGCCACTGAATAGAGGTAAAAAGTTGAATAATCCTAGGGGCTGCAGAGTTAGAGATTATGAGGCAGCCAAATTATGCTGACAACTGTGTTGCACTGAGTCCTCTGTGCAGTGTGTCTGACACTGATAAATGCCTCTCTGTAGCTGCTCAGGCAGCCTTAGCCACCTTCTCTGAGCAGCAGAGAGGTGGTATGGCTGAGGGCGACAGAGTTCTATTACTCCTGCGCTCAGGTTTGAGGCAGATGAGCAACAATAGGTAAATGGGCTGAGATGAAATTAAACCTGGAAGAGTGCAGATATTTCCCCTTTCCGCATTGCTGCAACTGTAAACAATGAGGCACTTTCCAGATGGGAGGAATGTGGCTGTGGCTGGTGGAGCGGCTGCAATAGCAGCAGCAGAGTGGTTGTTCACAGCTACTACCCACCAGTGTGTCAGCTGTTGTTAGATCACAGTTCGGCCTCCATCGTTCCTGGCAGTGTTGTTCTCTTAAAGCTTAGAGGTGACCGGAGCAGAATGCGAAAAAAAAAAAGAGAGAAAAATGTCCCCTTAGCCAGATTTGTCCCCCCACCCGAGGCCAGCCTGGTTCCCATATGAAAGAAAAACAAAAATGGACTCAGCCTGATGGCATAAGCATTCATCCAAACAAAAAATCAGTGACCTTGTTTTTAAGAACCACCATATTTTTTTTAAACTGCCTCGACTGCGTATTTACGTGGTCCAAAAGTCTGAGACCACTTTCCCATTCAAGTTAATGGATGATTCCAGTCCTAGGACAAGCAAACAGCACACTCATGCAAACCCTGAGAGGGCCAGCAAAGAGACTGACAGGGCAGAAAAAACTTTATAGATGGACAGTCCACGATGGGCGGCCCACCGGGTTTGTCCTGGTATGCCTGATGCCAGTCCGGCTTTGCACAGAACCCATAAGACAATCCGGTGCCTGGGGCACATTGGACAAAGCCTAGGTGCAGGCTGTTAAAACTAAACAAAACGAAGCAAAAAATGTCATCACAAACAAAGCATTGTTTATATACATGTATTAATCAGAGCATTCACGATAGACAAAATTGGCAGAGCGAGGCACATAGAAACAGATGTTTAAAGCTTGCATCTCTTTCTCTTTCAAATCTCTCTTTCATCTCTCTCTCTCTCGCACCCTCTCTCTCTTTCTATCTCTCTCTCAAATTCAAATTCAGAGGTGCTTTATTGGCATGAAAGTTTCAAAACAATAATGGCTAAGCATTGAATATAATTTTAACCAAGTGCACAATAACAGAAAAACAGGACAATAAAAGAACACCAAGATCGATATACATGTATATATTAATGATATAGTCACAGTACATTATATTTGTGTGTGTGTGTGTGTGTGTGTGTGTGTGTGTGTGTGTGTGTGTGTGTGTGTGTGTGTGTATTTAGGCCACTCACTATCCCTGTGGTTGTAGCATGATATGTATTGGGCAGCAAGCTAGCTGAGATGTACTTAGTTCATTGCTCATTGTCTCTCTCTCTCCTTCTCTCTCTTGTTGACTGTCCTTTCACTTCCCCTTTCTTTCCCTTCCATCCGTGGGTTGCTACAATGGGGGCAAATGGAATTAGGGCTGAAACTTTCTATTTACAGCCATAAAAAGCAGGGCACCTATACACAACAAACAGGCTGTCCATGGTTCTGAAATAACAACTAAGCAACAGTCACGTATCTGGGCCAATAACTTTGTTGTTTTTGGTATTTCTCTATAGATACAGTTGATACAGTTGGAATTATTGCAACCCATAAATTTTAAGTATAGAATTTTAAATATCTTCAGAGATAAATGCAAATGAACCAATTTTGTATAATCAAAATAATCCATAAAAAAGGTTACCGACAAAAAGGAAAAAAAAACAATACAATTATTGGCACCCTTCACTAATATTTGGTTGCAGAAACTTTAGCAACAATGACAGTCTCTAAACGTTTCTTGTAGCCATCAAGAAGCTTCTTACACCTGTCTGCTGGTAGTTTCTGCCCCTGACACGTTCACACTCTTAAGTTTGCGGCGGCCGTTTTTTCAATGGAAGCTTTCAGCTCTCTCCAAAGGTTTTCAATGGGAATTAGGTCAGGACTCCTTACTGGCCAGTTTAAAACAGCCCATCTTTTCCTTTTCAACCATTCTTTTGTGCTGCTGGATGTATGCTTTGGGCTGTTGTCTTGCTGAAACACTCAAGACCTTTGCCTCAAACATCAACCTTCACAGATTCCGCTCATTGAGTTTCTTCTTAGCACCACGTCCTGGAAGCCTCTTAACAGTTGTAAGACTGTGAAACTTCTTGATAAAATTACGAACTGTTGAAACAGGGATTTCATAATCTTTGGCAACTGCCTTGTAGCCTTTGAAATTTTTATTTTTTTTTAAATGGCATTTCTGATAGACAGCTCTCTTGTATTTGCCACTGTGAAAAAGAAACTGGAAACAATCAGCCCCTTTTTATGTAGTAAAACTGCTATTGATTGGTTAAATCAGGTTATGTGAACACTGAAAAAGCACAGGTGAGTCTTATTTGATGTATATTTTTTTGTTTATTTATTTCACTATATGAAAGCTTTTTGTTGTTCTTGGTCATTACCTTTGGACACTTTATTGAATATTCTGATTATAATAAATTGGTTGATTTGCATTTATTTCTGAAGATATGCTAAATTCTGTACTCAGGGGTGCCAATAATTTCAACCAGGACTGTACATAAAGCTTAAACAGAGATTTTGATAGTGACAAAGAAGATCTTGGATCAAATCAAACAGGTGCCAGCACAAATTAAGCCCTGCTCAGTTACATTCCACAATTGTAATTTTCCATGATAACACATATAAACTGGATGTTGACAAAAGCTGAAAATTTAATAGAATCAGGCTTTTTCTTTGAGGAAAAATTGATAATGAAAAAAGACGTGATTAAAAAAAGAAATGATACGTTCCCCCACATTAAGCGCTAATCAGATGCATGTTCCTCATGTCACTTGTGGCTGTATTGTTTCGAAAATGGTTGCAGTAATGTTGGTTGAAACACGCAAAACCCCTTGTGCGATCCTTTCTAATGTGGTGGATGGTAATTTTGGAGATTTTTGTATTACATACTAGACTATGTTATCACAATTAGCCTCCCCCAAAGCTAAACAGTTAAGCTCAAGGTAATGAAATCCAGTTGTGTTTAACTAGTCAGCCACAATCTAGTCATGATTCAGGCAAGCAGGCAGTCAGTTAAAGAGTATATCAGACCACAGGCAAATCAGACAGCAAGTTTTATATCAGACCTACCGGGCAAGTTAGGGAGCGAGTCAAAGAGACAATCAGCTAGCCAGGGATCAGTAGGATATGGCACTATGCCAGTTTTAGCTCCCTGTGGAGGTGCTGTGGTGATTCACCTCCCTGCCTGACTGAACCTGACTGCCTCGTTGGCCTGGAGTCGATATTCCACATCACCATTTCACCGAGCCAAAAACATTTTGGCAAAATGTAGAGTGTTGTGTTAGGTTAAGTAGGAAAAAATGACGAGTATTCAGAGTGGGTCTATTCTATCCCAGCATGTACCAAGAGAGTCTGAAAAGGTCTCTACTAGCTCAGTCAGATATTCTAATTCATTATACCTACGGATAATTTAGTCTGCGGCTCCTCTGTCTGCAGACTGTGGAGGAAAGCCAGGATGGAGAAAATGCAAACTCAAAAAAGTGGCATCATGCACAGCTCAAAACCCTGTGACACTGTATAAAAGCAATACATTTCCAAATCCTACCTGCAATAGAGACCTGTTTTACCAAGGATCCACTTTTCCTTGAGCTTTGCCTCTTTCACTGGATAGTCATTTAAGAACTGAGCTAAAAATTCATCCCCAATGACTTGTAAAGACATAATGACCTTGTCAGGCATACCATGACAGGAAATGGCTGAAGCTGTGTGATGGATAAAAGAAATAATACAATCACTGCGCACATAAAAGGTAGATTTTTGAGCATTCAGCTGAATTGTTCTTTGGTTTTTGTATTTTTTTTTTTCTTTGATCAGCAATTAAAATGCATGGTAGTGTACAAAAACAACAATAATTCACAAACAACAAGAAAATTCAAAGTGCTAAATAGAAGGCATAAAAAGGCATTAAAGACAATATATGAAAAAAAAAACATAAGACAGTATAAAAAGACACATAAAATGACTTTAATAGAACAAGGCAGATTGACCAGGAGAAAATTACAGTGCAGCAACAGTGCAGAAGAAGATATCAATAAATAGTCCTAAAATTGATTTAATAAAAAGGCAGTAGCAAACAGAAAAACTTAAGTTCTTTCTTATTTAAAAGAACTGAGATTTGGAGCAGATCTCCAGTTTTCTGGGAGTTTGTTCCAAATATGTGGTGCATAAAAACTGAATGTTGTTTCTATATCTTTAGTTTTAACTCTGGGGACAGTAAGCAGACCTGTCGCAGATATGAGAGGTCTGGTTGGTCCATAACGTAGCAGTAGATCAAAAATTTTGAGCCCAAACAATTCAGAGCTTTATAAACCAAAACTAGTGTTTTAAATGAAATTCTTTGACTAATAGGAAGCAAGTGTAAAGATCTGAGAACTGGAGACATGTGATTCACTTTCCTGGTCTTAGTGGGGACCCTAGCCGCATTCTGAATCAGCTGTAGCCGTATTATTGACCTCTAAAGAAAGCATCACAGTAGTCACTCCCTGGATAAGTTCAAGTCCTGCTGAGATATAAAGTAATTCCTTTAATTATAATATATTCTTAAGGTGATAGTAGGCTGATTTTGTAATCGTCTTAATGTGGATGTCAAAAATTAGGTGCAAGTCCATGACTACACCAAGATCTCTGACTTGCTTTGTGATCCTTAATGTTAGCGAGTGAAGCTAAGCACTGAATTTTAAGCCATTCTCCTTTAGCTCTAAAAACTGTGAAATTAAAAACTAAATTATTTCAGTTTTGTCCTTAGCAAAACTGTCTTTTGTAAACATCGATCACATTTTGCAGATTAATTTGGTACAACTTTGACCTGTAGGCTTCCACCCGTAGTTGTGTGCAGTTCTCATAGGCGTCCCAACATTCCCAAGAGATTGTAAAGTACAAGTGATGGGTTTTGAGATGATTGAGAATTCAGAGAATTAAAAAAAAAAGTATATTTTCATTGCAAAATTATGTTTATTTTTTATGACTTTTCTCAAATTTTGGCTTTTTCTTTGCTGTAGAATTTAAGCTCTTTAGGCCTTTAAGAGACTGGTATAATAAAACAATCTGAGAAGAAAACACAATTCTTTGGTTAAATTACTCAGAACTCATAGACACGTGCAACGTGTGGCAAGAGGTCAAGCATAGATGTTTTCTTGAATGGGAAAACTTCAACGTAATAGTCATAAATCTGAAAAGATTCAACTCTCCTATACTGGCTCTGATATCATGTTTTCCTCAACCTTTGTGGACTAATGGGATAAAAGAGTTGACTGCATTTTTTTTAACTAACGTAATACAATGTTATTGTATCTGACAGAACTGATGGACAAATAATGAAATAAGACCTCGGATCTCCTCTTGCGTGGAATTGTGATGCCTACAAAATGTGGGTTCAGAGACAGCAGTACATTATGGTGTCATCAGGTCATTTGTCAGTCTGCACGTACACGCATTATTCTGAATGTACAAATTCAAGATTAGAAAAGGGGATTAGAAAATCACAGTGCCTGACTCAATTTACTGCTTGAGTTCTGACTCAATTTACTGCATCTTACTACATGAACTTGGTGATTAGTTGATGGTGAAGGTGATTTTTGACTGTAATCCCTAACTGCACTTCTTTCAGTAATTCTTTACCTGATAAAATCATATCTACATGCACCTTCTATTACTTTTTGTGTTTTCTCATTATTGTGAAACTGAAAAATTGCTTTGCAAATATCACATATAACATAAACCACTACGACAGCAAATCAATGATGTATGAATAAAAATATCCCTGCTGTTCTGTACAAGTGTTTCTTGATCACCAGATTCTAGGGGAAGTGTAGCCATGTTAAAGTTTTTTTTTTTCCCAGACAATTTTAAGAGGGCATCTGGAAGATACCAGAACTGACACTAAAGAAATGACCCAGCACAGCTGTGTGGTGTGCAGTGGCCCATCATTCTGTTTTATACCCAGAAAGGGGGTCATTATGACCCAGCCCTGGCAGCCCTGCTTCAGTCTATTTCTGCTGCATTTGGTAGTATCCTGAGGAAAATTGATGGTTAGGTTTCTTTTGGTGAAGTTCCTTCTTAGTGATATCAATTTTAAATGTTTCAGGAAATCTTTACTTAATATACAATTCCACATTACACACTACACTAGTCACAGCTCTACTGCAGTTGGAACAGGCCTTGGTCCAGCTGGTGCCCCTGCCTCACTCTCAAAGTGTCTTTTAGCACGACACTAAACCCCATATTTGCTCCCAATTAGTGTGTAAACCAGTACAATCAGATGTGTACTTGCTTTTATCAATAGTGCTGTGATGGTTTGGTATAAAATAAGAAAGTTTTCATTCAAAGTACATTTTAAACTGTCAAATCAACCATGTTTTGCTTAATTATAGTATGTTAAGTATAGCTGTGTCCTTCAAACCGACCAAAATCAACAATGCAGTATTCCATGTCTCACTACTTTTCTACCTGACCTGGCACTCAGCCCTGTGCCCATTGGTTCTTGTTGAAGACATAAATCTTTAAAAACTAAACATGATGCAAATATATAGTTCCTTGTAAAAGGGTTTTAAGTTTACTTAAACAGCTAGAAAACAGGATAAAATAGTTCATTTGTTTGGGACTCTTTCCAGTGCTGGATTAATCCACATTTGGTTCTCTAGTGAATATCTGCAGTATCAGGACAGTTTATGTGGGATTGAGTCAACATAAACTACAGTGTGGGTTTTCATGGTAACAAAGGAACATGTCACAGTGCCTTGTTAATGGTTTTTGGACAGCAATGGAACTCTATGGCACAGAAGAATAAGATTTATTAGGCTTTCGATAAACTCTCAGTACTTGTTAGTAAGGCACATTCAGCGGTTTGGATCTTTTCGTGAGATTTGTTAACAATATTGAAATATGTAATATCACCAGCCTTACATTTTAAGGATGAACTCATAAAATTTACTACAATTAACTTTGACACATTGCAATCTTTCAATACATTACAAAGCGTAGTGCTGAATTTGTCAGCATCAATTGAACACAAGCCATTCTTCCAGCCATCTGTGCCGGTATTGCAACATTTTTTCAGCATAGTTGCAAGCTGTAGGATTTCACCCCATGTCTAACAGTGTATGTTAACAGTCAACTTGAACACAGTGTGCCAATGAACCACCTAAATCTTGGATCATGCTCAATAAACTAGTTGGAATAAATGTAAATTTTGCATACACAACGGCAAAAAGAAAAGATTAGCTCATCTTTAGTTTAGCAAACAAATGATTTGATGACTCAGTCACTGTGATTCTTAAGCTATGCAGTGTGGTAGGAGATGTCTGCCTCTATTTCATACGAAAGCTTCCCCGATGCAATCTACAAAAACGGTGACCCATGCAGTAAGTGCAATAACATAATGAGGTACAGTCAATGTTCACGCTAAATAACAAATACTAGCAACTGAACTTTCACAAACATGCACTGATTGGCTAATAGCAATGTGTTTTATGTAGACAACTGTGTCATTATAAAAACTGCAATAATTAATGTATCATTTCCACCACTGTGGCTGAACACAGGAGCCATAATTTTTTAAGGCAGTGCTGTTAATGCATCACTGATGGATTTTCTATATTGAAGCCCATATACTGCACAAGGCTCAGGAGCAGTAGTCTCTACACTAGACAGGGGCAAATAGGCATATAGTGAGCCAGCACTCTGCAAAATTTTCAGAACTTGCCACTTTGATATCGTAGATGGTACAACATTTTTTAATAATTACAACAGTGTTCCCTTAACTGGTTTTACATGGTGGGGAAGAAAACCAAAACCACATGATTCAGACAGGAAAGGATAATGGGCTTAATCTTCATCTAAGTTACACTCTATTTTAACTGTTAACACTCAAATTATTGTATTGCTCTTGTACATATTGAATACATCATTAAAAACATCCACAAATGGGGGTGTGGGTTAGAACTACTTAGACTTATATAAACATTTACAGTTTCCTGTTCAAAAGAAGCATCTGTAAGGACAGGTGTCTGTGGATCCAAGTGCAAGAGAGAGAGAGTCAGGCCGAAGTACAATGTCCAAAATCCAAATCTTTAATCCGAGAGATGTAGCAGAGGTCAAAATACCAGGAGTCATTTAAACCAGGCAACAAGGCAGATCAGGAACAGGCAGAATAGAGGGTCAAAAAATACAGGAAAAACAGATCATACACAGGGAATCAAAATGGGGACTAAATGCAAGAGAGCTTGAACACAATGGTAACCAAGACAATCTGGCAACCCATGAGAAATGAGGTGGGGTTTAAATACACAGAAAACAATACACAGGTGAAAGACATTAAGGTGGAGACAGTAATCAACACAGGCGGGAAAAACCAGGAAGTAAAACAAACAGTAACACAACAGAACCAACTTCAAAATAAAACAGGAAATGAATACAGATCCTGACAGCATCTGCTGATGAGAGACATGGAGATATCTCAGAAGACTCACGATTAAGAATCGTTGATTTGCATTAGAATGATCAAGGAGGTAGAAAAGAATCTCAGAGCAACAGCTAAAGGCTTAAAAGGAGTGACTGGAGCTGGTTAACATCTCTGTTTGTGACTCTACCATATGCAAATCATGGTGCATGGCTAAATGAGCCATGGTGTCCATGGCAGGATGGCCCTGCTCTCCAAAAACATTATCACTGTATGCCACCCTGACACTCAACAGTGCTACTGGGAAAATAACTTGTGGACTGTTGAAAATGAGGTTGAATTGTTTGGGAAGAACCAACAGCACTATATGTAGTTTAAAAAAAATACACTGCATACAGACATGAAAACATGATCCCAAGGTGGAGCATCGTGATTGAGGGCTGCTTTGCTGCTTCTGGGCCTGGACCGTTTGCCAGAGAGGCCGTGGGAAAATTAATTCCTAAATTTAACAAAAGGTATCTTACAGCAGGGGTGCCGTAGATGGGGGAAAATTGGTACTGACTACCCAGGGCCACAATTGGGTAGAGCCCTCAAAAAGCCTGCAATCAAAAGTTTGATTTTGTTTGTAGTTTTTTATTCATAAGTAATTACTGTCAAAAGTAATTTAAATTTGACTGAATAAATCAGTTGAGAGACTGATCTCTGTATAAAAAAAACAAAACAAAACAAAACTAGTGAAGGCTTTCCTCTTACCCCTTACAAAAAGGCCCAAAATTTAATCCGCCCTACTGCGCCTGCACTACTGTAAACACAGCTAATCCAACTGAGTGACTACTTATGCTGGAACTCGACACTGGAGCACCTGCTGTGAGTCATGTTTATCCCTAAGAAAACAAAATCAGGATACCAAAAAAGAAAAGAAAGAAAGGAAAGGGAAAGAAAGCAAACCGAGGGAAAACAGCTTTTGACGAATTTCTTTCAAAAGAAAGGTGAACACAACCAACACCGTTTAAGAATGGTTTAAGCTAATATCAGCAATTGTTTAGATTGAAGACAGTCAGCCAGGAATCTAGCTTGGAGCATATTTTGCATTATATAACATAACTTAAGCAGTATCAAAGCTACAATGTCATATGACATATCAACATTACCTAGCAAAGCTTAACATCATGAAACACATGGCTCTCAGTTTCAGAAACAGTCACTGAGAGTGGAGCTGTGTCAGGTCCCTCATTTGATGCTGAGGACGTGATACAAGGTGAGCTTATGAAGTAGTGGTTACTAAAAGTTATTACAAGCAATAGTTTTACATGATGTTGTGGACCAAAAGACAGTTCAACTTAATGCAATATTTAGCCCCTTTTCCAGCAAGCTATCTTAAAAACTGAGCCCACAACAGCCTTCAAAAGACACAAACATTAATGCCAGATGATCCACCATCATTTTCAGATGGTTAAAAGTAGGCAGTGTAAACCAAGAACTGAGGAGTTGAATGATTCCAATTTTAAGATCATGGTGATCTCTGAGGCAAAGTCTAATTAAAATATAACCTATGGTCCTATTTCTCACTTTTAGATTTGGTAGATTATGTTAGAAATGGACCTACCAGTAGGCTGCAATTTAATGTTTTGGCCTATTTAAAAAAGACAATTCCATTTCATTTTAAGCAGGTAAAAAGGATGTTTCAACCCTGTATGCACAACTTGCTAATGCTGTTTAATAATGGTTTAAACTATATCGGTACATTGCTTTGATTGGAGGCAGTCAATTAGGAGAGCTTGGAGCATATCATTTTGCATTACATAAATTAATCAATTAATCAGCATCATAGCAACAATATCATGCAACATTATTTATCACCACCACCTAGCTTAACATCATGAACCATATGGCCCTCGGTTTCAGAAACAGCCACAGAGTGGCGCAGCAGCAGGTCCCTCATTATCTCCTAGTAATGTTACAGAGGCCGTGAGACAAGGTGAGCTCATATAGTGTTAACTAAGATTTATTCCAAGCAATAATTCGTAGCAGGACTGAAAGGACCTTAGCAACACTAAAATAAAGTAACCTGTTTTATTGATGGTTAGGCTATAAGCAGGTTAAAAGACTAATATCAATCATGTATGCTTTGTTCTTGAAGAGGGGTCTGTTCCTATAGCAGTGTAGCAAGCAAAAAGATGTGATAGAGGATGATGGAAGTGAAGAGAGCAAGGAAAATGAACGTTGCTCTGAGGGTAGTGAGGGGGATGAGGAGAGGACAGCAAAGGAAGGAGAAAAAAGTAGAGCAATGCAGAGGAGTATTTGCCAGAGGACCCAGGACTATGGCCAGAGAAGCTATCAAATTAACACAATTGAAAGACACAAATGTTTACAAACTGGCTAATAAGAGTGCAGAAATTACAGACATGACCAAAATGGCACACAAAGAGATGGAAGGGAATCCCCAAATTATCTTCAGTATGCAATGTCATCCAATGGGCTTGGGAAAATTAGAAGTGATTGTCTGCACTGCATCCCATGCCTTCTGTTCTCTCATGAGCAGACAAAGCATTCTAAAAGTGAATTGAACAGCAAGGAAAGAGTTAAGTTAGCAAACATCAAATGGATCATCAAAGACTGTACAGAAAAACCAGAACATAAGCAGTGCTACATGGAAAAGCCTTCAGCACTCATTACTGGCAGCAGCAGGAGTTGATGGTCACATTCAAAAACAACTGCAAACAGAAGTAGAGAAGAATAGAAATGATTCTAGAGAATTCTAGAGATATTGGATTTGACCTTTCATTTGGCTTCAAGAAATCTAGTATTCAGAGGCAAAACCTTGAATTTAGAACATGTCCATAATGGCAGTTTTCAGGGGAGTTTTGATAAGATTCAAGCAGCATTGCAAGACAGTGGCCTACCATTAGAGGACTGTAGAGGACAAGGTTATGCTAATGGAGCCAATCTGAAAGGAAAGGTGAAAGGAGTACAAGCTCAGATTTTAAAAGCCAATCCACTTACTACATACTCCACATGTACTTTCCATAACCTCGGTCTGGTGGCTGTACATGCAGCTGAGTCATGTCCCTAGGTTTTTTGCCTCCGTTAATCGTGCTACTACAGAGCAATGGGCAATCTTGAAGAAAAAAAATAAAAAAACAAAACTCAATGCTCTCTTCATCGTTTCTTCATTGCTGTTGTGTGAGAGGTGGCAACTCACTTACCCTTGATCACTGAGGCTCTAGTATGTATCTTAGCCAGATGCAATCTGACATGTGAAGCCAAGTCTAAGGTGAATGGTCTGAAAAATTATTTCAATACTGTGGATGTGGTCGTCCTTCTCACTGTGTGGGTAAAGGTCCTACCGTGCATTCAGAACTAAAATCTGATTCTTCAAGCAGGAGATATTTCTCTGGATATTGAGGCCGCACACATAAAGACACTATAAATGAAATAAAGGGTATTCATAATGAATAGGACTCCCTGCCCACCGAAGCCTCTCTAGAAGCACAAGCAGTGGAGATCCCTGCTCAATGTGGGAGTGAGGAGAGACGAAAGTGGTGAAGTGTGGTCAATAACAAAACAAAAGATTAAAATTGTTTGTGTGTTATTACTTTAAGCACCTATGTTCATCTATACCTGTGACTTAGATGAAGATTAAATCCCATGTCATGACCGATTCATGCAGAAAACCAAGTACTTCAATAGGGTACACACACTTTTTCTTGCCACTGTATATACAGTACAAGGAGTAAAAATGGCAGTAGAAAGTAATTGAAACATTAGAAAAAAATACACAAAAACTAAGCACTCTTGATGATTTCTTAAAACTTCCAGTATATTATACCATAATATTAGATTTTGATATTATTTGTAAAAAACAGACACATATGGTGGCTTTGCATTCCACTCCTACTACATGGAGGGACACCATCAGACTCCATGGGAAATGCAACAGGGTGTTGAATGGCATAAGATTGTTTGGTAATTCCCTAGGGTCTCACATTCCTGGGGGGAACTCTGGAAAACCTGTGTGATGAATATATTCTCCATCCCTGAGATAATTAAGTGGTTTTCATTTTCAGTTTTTCAATATAAAATGACAATTTTGACTTTGGTTTTAATGTTACTATAAAAAGTTTGATGATACTGGATTATAGGTACAAAAAAAAATGTATGTTCTGTGTCCCCATCTATGCTTCACTCTGACTCTTAGCTGGAGGCTGATTAATTATTCTCTGTGTGAAGGATGTTTTGGCCCAGATTGCTGCTCCTTTGTGGCACTCCTGTTCTGTAGATCACCTCAAGCTAAATTAGATGTGGTGGGGAGGAATAAAGGGTCAATGCCCTCCATGTCTGTCCTCCACCCCCCGTCCCTTTTTAACATTCCTCCCTTCATCCCATAATCCCCAGCAGCACAGACAATCCAGAGCTGGCCCACGGGGAACAAAGTGTTCCCTTGGACAATTTCCGTCTTAGAACCATCTCTCTGTCTGACATAGGAATCTAATAAAAGTCAATATGATTCAGTGAATATTTCACTTTCTCTTTCCCAAGTACTGCCTTGTTTTCACAGGATTACAACTCCATACTTCTGTGGTTTCTCACTTCTCTCTCTTTTCACTCTGTATTTCTTAGACCCTTTCTTTGCCTATCCAAGCAGTTTCTGTTGATGGAGAATAAACTCCTTTTTTTGTAGACAGAACTCTGCTGGATTGTGCAGTTGTCATCTGTTACCTTGCTCTCGTCATATCAGGTGCGATGTCCCCAAGATGCAGGCGCATCAAACAATAGGATGAGGAGGCTGTTTTCTAGTTTACAGTTATTAAACATGTCAAATGCTCAGTAAACAGTCAGAGCTGCCTGCAGTAATGAAAGCAGCTTGTCAGGGCCAAGACGATGGTAGTTGCCCATCCGAATCCTTTTCATAACAGTTACTTTAAGGGGGGGTACACCTGTAGTTTCCTTGGTTGTCTCATGAAATTAGTGGCATTCAAGTGAGAATATGTAAATTGAAATTAAAGTCCAATCATCACAATCACATGGTCAGTTTTGTGCCTTGACAGTTTTGTTTGAATGCTGTGTCATTGTCTACCAATTCCAACTCTGCAATTGCAATAAGCAGCCTCTGCGCATTATGCTCCTCTGTGAGGAGATAAATATGTTAATCAAGGCATGGCCACCTTCAAATCAAGATTCGAGCTCTGTTCGAGTGTACACCACTATTGTTAGAGAGCAGAAAGTCATACTCCCAGTTTTATGATTTGTGACAGTGAAAAGCAAGGAGGATGAAACAAAATGCTAGTTGTAGTCCCTTTATGCTACTCATAAAATGACGATAAACTTTGTTTATATAGCACTTTTCTTGATGGGATTACAAGGTGCTTCACAAAAAAAAAAAGAAAAAACAGCAGATAAAACAGCACAGATAAAAACAACACCGATAAAGAACAAAATAAAGTAGAACCAAAAGAAAATAACAGGGATAAGGTTAAAAATTGTTAAATGTCGCTCATTTTGTGATCACATTTCTGCAACAGCATACCTGCACTTAAGGCATTTACAGAGGGTTTATTCTGTTTGTATGTGCACCTTCACCGTACAGGTCATTCTCCTGCGCTCTTCTGCATCTGTGAAGGGAACGTCACGGCGCCTCTTTTGACACCATCCACTCGGCGCATAGCTCCTAGGCCAGCACCCAAGCATTGATGGCAGGAAGATCCAGCACATTGTTCAAGGCAGCAACGGGCCATCTATATGTGCCAGCTGGAGAAAGAGAGAGGGGGAGGGGAGAGATAGAGAGAGAGAGAGCGAGAGAGAGGGGAGAGAGAGGGAGAGAGACTCATGCACACTAGTAAACAAAAGGCATTGCCATAGCAACATAAAATGCTCATCTAAACACGCAACATCGGGCGAAAATAACTGTGAAAATGACTAGAGGTGAATTTTATCCGCTGGCACGTAAAGGTATAAATGAAATTTTCACAAAAATATTGCATTAACTGTTTAGGAATTAGAGCCATTTTAATACATAGTCCCTCATTTTCAGAAGTTCAGAAGTAATTGGACAATTGATTGACAGTTTCATGGCCAGGTCTGACCTGTTCCCTTGTTATTTTATGGGAAATAAAGCAGATAAAAAAGGTCTAAAAACTTGTGTACCCATGTGTATATGTCATTGATATTCACTTGTAAATGCTGCAGACCTCACATATAATACTATAGTAAAATCACTAAAAATTGTTTCTTTGTTATGAAATTTTTTATTTTTTTTATTTCTTACATTCTTACATTTACAAGCATGGATCTTTGGAATGGTTGGTAGAAAATGTAATGTTCACTGTGTTTTTAATCCTCTGTTCCTTCTCTTTACAGGTACAAGAATATCATCCAGCTATGGACTAGCTGCCCTCCTTCTGGCCTGTGGTTTGGTGAGGGATGGCTTGTTATAATTTGAAGAACCCAGATCTCGCTCTCTCTCTGTTTACTCCCAATCGAGAAAATTGCCACTTTTATTTGACCCCCCCCCCACAGTGCAGAAAGAACAATTGGCCCTCATTTCCCAGCCACTATTGCTCTTGCACCCAGCACATTGTTATTAGCCACTGTAAACACCAGTCACCTTTACACCAGTTGGATTACCTTTTGTACAGGCGTCGACTCAACACCATCTGAGGTGCAACGCTCTGGTGTGAAAATGGACTCTGTATCTTATTGGATAATTCTCATGCAAAAATGACTCTCTTTTGGTTTCAATGTTCCAATTCATGTGTTCATTACTCAAAAGTGAACAAGAAAAAAGGAGAATCTATATTTGTGTAATATATACGATTAAAGATATATATCGATTTTAAACATGTGCTGTATACATAGCTGACACTCACTATATTGGCCATTGAACTTCATTGTGAATAAGCACTCTGGCCCTCTGAAAGAAACAAATTCAAGTACAGGTTAATTTAGACTGTTAACATCATAACCATCAGGTTAAAACACACACAAAAAAAGCTAAAATTCCTAAATTTCCTTTCGCCTGTATTGGCCACCCAAATTATCTAATGCGCATGATGTCTTCTTAGTGTTGCATATAAAGATGTTCATGGCTTTTGGTCTGAAGGCTTAAAAGAGGGGAACATATTTTGGAGGAACATTATTTGAACTACATTAGTCAACACTTAGAGTTCAGTGTTACAGTATGTTGAATTTAGTTTTATTTTAATGTGCTACCTTGGTGTGAAAAAAATGTCCCATGTCATTTTAATTTGTATTGCATCCTTAGTAGGACTAAAATTTATGTCACAATTTATGAGTCATTCAAAATCCTGATATGTGACCGTTGGATGATTCATTTTGATTAACCTGCACCGTTTTAAATGGTATTCATCAGTTGCTGTGCACCTCCCTGGTATGTCTCGTTATTACAGAGGATCAATGTGTATTTACCCACTTTGGATCATGAGTAGTGCTAGTTTGTATTATGTTTTGGCAAGCACACAGCACACATATTTGCACATTTACAGGCAGATAAGTGACATGAGATGCAACCTAGAGAGTAGACTTGCTTATCATCAACATTTTATATGGCCCGTGTTTGGGAAAAATAAGTTACTTTTGTTTATTTTTTTCTCTTAGATCTCAGAGTAATATATTTCAGCTTTATTTTAAAATGATATATCAAAGAGATTTGTATCCATACAGAGCATTTATGAGCAAAACGCTTTGACAATCTGACACAAACACAGGGATAGGTGTTGTTTGGCTTCATAGTGCCACAACTCTTATATTCAGATCATTACCATGATACAGTATAACCTCCAGAATAAAAAGGGATTCTTCTGTTGTTGTTAACTTTTGAGCTGAAAAGGAAATTGTACATCATCCATTAGAAATGCAGGTGCTCCCATTCAAACTGAAATATTAATAAATAATAGAATAGTTTATTTATGTCTCAATCATGCTGTAAGTGAATGTTATCCACTGTCCCCAAAGCACTATTTTTGCTCAGTTGATGCCCAAAACTTACACCCACTTTAAGGTGGTCAAACCAATACTTACAATAATTGCCAATAATTACTGTCCTGTGTGTTTTCAAAAAGGAAAAATACTCACCTCACTTTGTGCTTTTATTCTGCAAAGCACAATAAAAGCACAATAAAAGCACCTACCCCAAAGTATAGTTGTACTGCATTCCCAAAGAACTGTGGTGGGAAACTCGTTGCTTAAGCATCAAGGTTCAAAGGCTGACAGAGTATGTCATGCTTTGGGATCAGACCAGAGACCTCTCCTGATCAGCATCTTCTAGCCTGGGTACAAGATGTGTACGCAATAGCAGACAACCCTGTCAAATCGCTCAAAGAGCTTCAGGGTGTATTTGGACAGTTAATCTAGCATCACTTTCATATATATGCCACTCTGCTGTGACTGGAAATTCATTGCCTTGATTTGAAATGAGAAATCTTATGTTATGATTCAGAATGTATAGTTTGCAGAAAAAAGTACATCTTATTTTATGGCATTGAGAATGGAATTTGGATGTCGATTCTATTGGAATTGTGCCCGAGCACTTTGAACAAAGTGTGCACAGTTTGAGTGGACATGTTGACTTTGTCCAACCCTCGTAAAAAGTTACAGATCTGTACAACTTGTAAATGAAATAATCAGCATGTTAACATTTTTAAATGTTAACAAATTTAAAAAAGGCAGAGGCCAGTGATGTTCTGTACTTGTAATAATGGTGTCATGTACTCATATTCAAGTGTTAACAAATCCAAAGTGGGTCTTCATCTCTTTAAAAAGGAACTTGGGTAAAATGTATGACAAAAAAAAAAAAAAAAAAAAAAAAAAATATATATATATATATATATATATATATATATATATATATATATATATATATATATATATATATAAAACAAACATCTTCTTTATAAAGCTTTCATCCTAATCAAGGGGACTCACTTGATTGTGGGTCTTTGCTACATATTGAATAAAGAATGAACGATTGGAATGATTGATTTGATACTGTGATCAGAGTGATGACAAATGATGCTTGGTAAAAAACTGAGTCATGAGTTTGGGTTTTGATGGAGGCAGAAGTGCTTACGGGCAACGATGTCTCTATTACCAAAGAGGATAACAGTTCACAATGACAAGAGAAGCCATTCCTTCATCTAGGGATGTAATTTCAGAAACATCACACAACCATTTTTTAATGTTGTGTTTTATATGCCTCGCTACTCATCCAATCTAGATGTATTTGTTTCTTGTAATGTAATTAATTTCAATGTGATCCTGTCTGTTTGTTGAGCTGTCAAAAATTCTGATGAATTATAATTCTCTTTTCTTTGGTATTGTGTGAGGCTTCTGTACCGGAACATTGCAACAGTTTGTATTATAATGACAATATCAGATTAATATTTAAATAAATCATTTTCACAGATGAAATTCAAACACTGAAGGATTCCATCTGTTTAGTTGGTAACATACTGAGCTTTATAGTGATTGAACTGGAGAGAGTGCTGACAGTGCCAAAAACTGGCCCAGTTTCCAATTCAAAAGAAAGTTACTTTTGTGTTAGCTTAATCACTTTTTATTTGATATTACTGCTAATGTTACTCAAAATCAGTCTTCATTTATACAACCACCCAGAGACTGAGAAATGGAAAAAAAAAAAAAAAAAAAAAAGAAGAATGGGATTACAGTAATATAAAACTAGAGAAGCATTTCCTAAAGAAAAGTGTGATTAAAGTGTGCATTACTGCCTATTGGCATGATTTTTGGATGACTTCATAATAATATGAAAACCAAGTGACCTTTAGGTATTACTGAATAATAGGTGCTATGGGAAGCAATGGGGGATTTAAACACTTCAACACTAAGTTTTAATACATTACTATGTAACTCAAACTGTACAGGTAATCATAATACAGGGACGGATCTAGCCATTTTGGTGCATAAGTGAGGATTAGGAATAAAAGTACTTCTCCCACCACTGCTGACTTGCCATTCAGATTCATATCCTTCAATCTGTATCTGAGTCTAGCAGCTATCGAAGCATCACTATGTAACATTAGCTTACTACTTAGTTAGCTACTACAAAAAAAAGGTCTTCAAACAAAATTGCATTTTAATGTTAACCTAAAACAAAATAGTTCTAAATTGGGCTCTCTTTTCCTCCTCCTCTTTTCTCCATTTTTGTCTTTGTGCACCTGAAGACTTGGACCTTTTTATTATGAAATAATTTGATCTAATAATAATTGAAGCGTCAACCCGGCTGATCCAATTTAGCATTTGCCAGTCAGTCAGTCAGTTTTATGTCCCAGACTTCGGATGAGTGATTCACAATTGCGCATGAAACGGTGTCCATTATCCCCCGCTTTCAGTACACACTGCGCAGAGTACAAGTGCAGTGCAGGACAGATGAAAAATTGTGAGGAGCCGCAGTGTTTATTTCATCATGTTGTCAACTTGTGACTTGCAGTTCAGGGTGTGCAATATGTTTATTATTGTGATTACAAGGCTGTTTTTGTTGATAATGTTGTTACTGTAACCATGATGAATAAAACTGTGTAAGTGAAACTCTTGCGGTGCCCCCCTGACATTCTGCGCCCTAAGCAACCGCCTATTTCACCTTATCCACGAGCCAGCTCTGTCATAATGACATCATGCCTTTTAAAATTTAAATAGAGTTTGTGCTGTATACATGTGCTGAGTTATAAATTTTATGAGGCCTCCATAGACTCTAATGCATTACATAATTAATAAACTGTACATTTTCATCATAATGACATTAATGGCAATCATTGGCAATACTGAGTATTTACAGTTATACGCAGAGTTTATAATGTGTGCGGGTGCTGTGATATTAAGACAATAAGACTGAATGGCCCTTCATAGACTTTAATGGCATAACATAATTCAAGTAACTGTTAAACTTTAAATATCATCATAATAAGATTTTTTGATGTTGATCAGTGTGCAGTACAAAGCATGAATGTCTATGGAGATTGTATTATACTTATGAATTATCAATATTTTAACAGGTATCAATGAGAAAAGTCATAGCACCCAGATGTACAGATGAACAGAGAATTACACAGAAGTTTAGGCCTTCATCAGCATAAACCTCAGAAACAGGAAACTATCTCTGTAAGTGAAAATGGGCCTGTCAAATGTCATCATCCATTCATCTGTTTGAAAGACAAGACAGAGGCATGGAATTGAGGAGAGAGAGAGAAAAAAAAGACCCTCTTTGGAACTGAGGAGTGAATTTTGCAGTGGCAGCTCAACTAATCAGGTTTACTTCATCAGTGAATTCCGAATGCAAAGCAGGCACAATAGCAAAAGATAGCGAAGGCAGGAGAGATAGAAGAGCAAGAATATAATATCAACCCTCGGCCCATGTTTGTTAATTCAGCAAGCAATGAGAGTTATTTATGTGGAGGCAAAGACAGAGCAAATCACCAGAATGGCACTCTAATCAGGGAACTGGTCCTTGTACTGCACAAAGAAATAGGGGATGTGGACATGATTGCATGACTAAACTTGTCTAAATCTTGAATATTCAAATATGTTGTGGCAGTGTTGATAAATCACAGATCGCCAAGCGTCTATTTGTCTGCCTCCATTGAAAAAAAGAAGAAAAAAAAAAAAAAAGTGAGAAAACTGAAGTTTACATTTAGATAAGATCATGAACTATACATACCTACATTGTACAGACAGGATCCATGCTGAGCTGCTGTGATTCAAGCCTTAATGCAAAGCACCCCACTGATTACACTGCATGTGTACAGCAGTTTGTTCTTTCTCACACTGCAAGGATGATATTGTATGTCAGATAAAATGGGGAAGATCTAGCTATAACACTGTGGGGCTGTAGTGGCCTAGACGTTACAGAAATGGATTTGACTGGAAGTATCTGGGCTACAAGACATGCTGTTCCTTCCCTGAACAACTCTGCAAAAAGCAATAACTTCAGCTACCTAAAAGGGTAAGCCTCACATCATGCCTTTTAAAATTTAAATAGAGTTTGTGCTGTATACATGTGCTGAGTTATACATTTTATGAGGCCTCCATAGACTTTAATGCATTACATAATTAATAAACTGTAAATTTTCATCATAATGACATTATTGGCAATCATTGGCAATACTGAGTATTTACAGTTATACGCAGAGTTTATAATGTGTGCGGGTGCTGTGATATTAAGACAATAAGACTGAATGGCCCTTCATAGACTTTAATGGCATAACATAATTCAAGTAACTGTTAAACTTTAAATATCATCATAATAAGATTTTTTGATGTTGATCAGTGTGCAGTACAAAGCATGAATGTCTATGGAGATTGTATTATACTTATGAATTATCAATATTTTAACAGGTATCAATGAGAAAAGTCATAGCACCCAGATGTACAGATGAACAGAGAATTACACAGAAGTTTAGGCCTTCATCAGCATAAACCTCAGAAACAGGAAACTATCTCTGTAAGTAAAAATGGGCCTGTCAAATGTCATCATCCATTCATCTGTTTGAAAGACAAGACAGAGGCATGGAATTGAGGAGAGACAGAGAAAAAAAAGACCCTCTTTGGAACTGAGGAGTGAATTTTGCAGTGGCAGCTCAACTAATCAGGTTTACTTCATCAGTGAATTCCAAATGCAAAGCAGGCACAATAGCAAAAGATAGCGAAGGCAGGAGAGATAGAAGAGCAAGAATATAACATCAACCCTCGGCCCATGTTTGTTAATTCAGCAAGCAATGAGAGTTATTTATGTGGAGGCAAAGACAGAGCAAATCACCAGAATGGCTCTTTAATCAGGGAACTGGTCCTTGTACTGCACAAAGAAATAGGGGATGTGGACATGATTGCATGACTAAACTTGTCTAAATCTTGAATATTCAAATATGTTGTGGCAGTGTTGATAAATCACAGATCGCCAAGCGTCTATTTGTCTGCCTCCATTGAAAAAAAGAAGAAAAAAAAAAAAGTGAGAAAACTGAAGTTTACATTTAGATAAGATCATGAACTATACATACCTACATTGTACAGACAGGATCCATGCTGAGCTGCTGTGATTCAAGCCTTAATGCAAAGCACCCCACTGATTACACTGCATGTGTACAGCAGTTTGTTCTTTCTCACACTGCAAGGATGATATTGTATGTCAGATAAAATGGGGAAGATCTAGCTATAACACTGTGGGGCTGTAGTGGCCTAGACGTTACAGAAATGGATTTGACTGGAAGTATCTGGGCTACAAGACATGCTGTTCCTTCCCTGAACAACTCTGCAAAAAGCAATAACTTCAGCTACCTAAAAGGGTAAGCCTCACAGGTGGCTCCTTGCTTTTTGTACTTACTGTCAAGCTCGTTCAGGTTTGTTTCAATGTAAAGTCTGACTTCAGAATGACACTTTATAGCAGTTAATTAAAATTCCCCAATTCATAATCGTTCATATTTCCTTAAAATTTGTCATTTGCATTTTGGGACCAAAATGAATAAACAGGTTTTCAACCTAAATAACAAAACGGAATATTTTGTATTGCTTTTTAAAATCAAGCCCCATGAGCGTCTTCTGATCACCAAGATTATATTGTTTGTCATTGCAAAAATATGCTGTGTGGCCCCTAATATCAGCCCCTTTGCTCCCACTCTGGATCATATTCTTATGTGTTATACATGTTACATGATCCTATTGCTGTATGTTAACATAGTTAAGCACAGATTAACTGAGGGATACAGTATGCACCATATAAGCACAGTGTCTGCTGAAATAATGAAGGTCTTAAAACTAGAATTTGACACAGGGACCAATTTATCAAGACAGGCCCATTTCAACATCAGTAACAGGTAGTGCATCACCACCCATCTTAAAACCAATATCTTGTCACTATACATAATGCTTTTGTTGTCCAATGTTCTCAATTAAAATTACAATTAAACAAAACTACCACAAACCAGTCACCAAACAATTAACCTGGGGTTTGGAGCCCAATGGAGTCAGTTTCCTGCTTTGTCCATTTCGTAATCCCACCTTGGTCAGTGCCTTCCAAAACTGTTACAAATGACCATTACAAAAATGAGTCAGGTGAATCTCCTCCAGCATGACTATCCATAACTAGTTTTCAGGCAGAGATTCAATTAACTCTTAAAACTTTAAATATCATCATAATGAGAATATTTAGCAATAATCAGTGTGCAGTACAAAGCATTAATGTCTACGGAGATTGTATTAAAATATTGATAATTCACAAGTATAACAGTTGTCAGTGAGAAAAGTCACAGTACCCAGATGTTCAGATGAACAGAGAATTACACAGAAGTTGACATATGAAAAATCTTGGTATACATATCTTGGTATTCAATCTTGGTATTATTAAAACTGCAGGAGGTTAGGGACAAGCCTGTCTTTAAAAATTTCAGGAATTGCTCATTAAATGTGAAAATGTATGCAAGTTTCATGAAAAATCTGGGTACTGCATAGAATTACACATTCATTGATATACAGTATGAATGGTATATGTGGTGGTTTTGAGCTACAGGTGAACATGAAAAAAAGGTACCAAGGTACTCAAGACAAAATAACTACAGTGTTTTTCTAAGCAAAATATTTTGACTTTGATAGTTTCCTAAGCACAATGCAATCCAGACCCCTCACAAACTGACAAATTCTTGTCATGTTTAGGTTGAAGGGGGTAAAGACTAGCAGTTTTGAATGTGGTCTTACTGCAGGTTTCTTGGTTTTGGCATTTAGCCTTCATCAGCGTAAACCTCAGAAACAGGAAACTACCTCTCTTTTAGTAAAAATGGGCCTGTCAAATCTCATCATCCATTCATCTGTTTGAAAGATAAGACAGGGGAATGGAAATGAGGAGAGAGAGAAAAAAAAAGATCATCTTTGGAGCATGACTATCCATAACTAATTTTCAGCCAGAGATAAAGTATTTCAAGAAAATGAATATTTTTAGCAAATTGTTATACAGATTGATTGATTCGACCAGAACCAAAAAAGGTGATGATTGTTGGGAGAACTAATCCCCAATTAACACATACATGAAAACTAGACTGGCACTCAGTGGATACCTCCGCCAAAGTGAAAAAGCCCTATCTTTCAATGTAACGGAAAGTGATAAAAAAAATTCCCCATTTTGCCCCTTTAACAGGATCTGCACCAAAATGTAATACGTTCTTCCCTGGCCCAAGCCCCATTCCTCCACCAAGTTTGGTGCAAATCGGTTCAATACCTTTTCATAAATCTGCTGTCAAATAACCAAACCAACAAACAAAACAGACAAGGGTGAAATCATAACCTCCTTGGTGGAAGTAATAAAACACAAAAGGCTTAGCACATAAGGATGATATTGTGGAAGTGGACAAAGCTCTTGCTTCAAACTTTTGGCATGAGTTTATCAGCAGAGTACTGTATAGTGTTAGGTTACAATTGTCACACAGTACACCTACTGTACATGAACATGACCGGACGTTGATGAATGAGTGATGTAAAACATAAAAAAAGTGGCTGATGCCTATTAGGTAATACAAGCGTGACTTCAGTGCTCTGCCTGAACTAACACTGCGCTCTGTTCATAAACATTCAGCCAATATTTTTTTAAACTTTGTCAGGAAACAAAGTGATGGTCAAGGGGAAATTTTAACTGATTGTGACAGTGCTGCCAAATTTCATAGAAATCTAACCAGTGGCTGTTGAGATGAATTGCTGTGGGCCAAAAGTATGGTACAGATGAATGGACCCTAGTTGCACAGATCAGCCAAGTGGTGTGAATGTGTCCCTGTTTATGTAGCACTTTGTCTCGAGAATATATAGGAATAAGAACAACCGTAATTTGCAAACTTTTGTCTGAACAAAAATCTATGATTTGTCCTCAGCAAAACCTAGAAAAGTTGTACTATTTGCGCTAATTTGGATTACCCAGAAATCAATACAAATCTTCCACATGCCTTCACGAATGCTGAATGGTACTTCTGATTCAACAGGATGAAGGGTCCTCTGACATCGTATTATTGGTGCTATTGGGATCTGGTGGCTGGCAAAGTGCTAACAAGCAATTCTGCACAGAGAAATTTTTACAGAGGTAAAAGAACTGAAGGGCATTAAACTTTACTAAAGTTTCTCTTGCTTTTCAGTGCGTGTCTGTGTGTGAGTGTGCATGATCAGTCCTGCATTATTTATTTGCACTCATTAAAAGTAATCAATTGAAACTGGCATCGATGTAAGGGTCTTTATTGGGCTTTCAGGAATCCGTCACCATTATTTACTGTGTGACTTTCAAACCCTGCTTGATTGTTTTGTTCCACAAAATGCCCAAAGGAAAGGAAAGGTGTTTGTGTGGACCCATCAATGCTAAGCATCCCTCAATGCTGTGAGATTTACGAACGATTTGGAAGAAAATCATGGTGGTATATCAGCCAAAAATATACTGTGGCAGGTTTAGGATAGCTGTCTATGAATGAATATGACAACAACATCCATGCCATTGTAATCCAACAGGAGAGACAGATGAGGCAGAATAAAGACACTTATGGAAATGTGCTGCATTGCTATACTGTAAGTGAGTGGATGTCTTGATTAAAAAGAGGAGCCCAAGAGAATGAAGTGTTGAAAGTGTTGACAGATTGTGAAGCCTGCCTCATTAAACTATAGAACTGGGCACAGGCATGTATAGTACTGTTCTGTGTATGTGCGTGTGCGTTATTGCATCTTTGTATCCAGCATGATGAAGTGTGACAGCCATTCTGCAGTTTCAAATCTAAGTGCCATGCAATATGGAAGACCCTTCCCACAAAATCATCTCTTCTCCTTTAAATCCTGGCAGGTTGCCAGAAGGGCCTGAGAGAAGGAGGCAAACTGCATAATCAGGAGGATATGAGAGTTACACCCTCTAGTCAAATCAATTCAGTTGTTGTTGTTTTGGTGTATCTCAGGTACCAAAAACACATCAGTGACATGAACGGGAAAGTACAGTCCTGGTTGAAATTATTGGCACCCCTGAATTTTAAGTACAGAATTTAGAATATCTTCTGAAATAAAAAGCAAAATAACAAATTTGAATACTTATGAATAAAATATTCTAATAAAATGTCTAAAGTTACTGAACAAAAGAAAAAAAAAAAAAAAAAACTTGCATAAAAGTGAAATAATAATAAAAAAAAAAAAAAAAAACACGAAATGTATCCGGACACAATTGTTGGTACCCCTCACTAATATTTGGTTGAAGAACCTTGGGCCATAATGACAGCTTCTAAACATTACTTCTAGCCATCTAGAAGCTTTTTGCACCATTCGGCTGGTAGTTTCTACAACTCTTCCATTTCTGTATTCAAGCTCTTTTAAGTTTGCAGGAGTCCTTTTTGTACTGGCAGATTTCAGCTCTCTTCAAAAGGTTTTCAAATGGAATTTAGGTCAGGATTCATTGCTGATCATTTTAAAAAGGTCAATTTTTTCCTTTTCAACCAACCATTCTTTTGTGCTGCTGAATGTGTGGTTTTGGACCTTCGCCTCAAACCTAGTTTTCTGACACTGGGTAACACGTTTCACTCTAAAATACCTGGATAATCTTTTGTTTTAATCATTCCTTTGATACATTCAATTCCTGCAGCATCAGAGGCAGCAAATCAGCCCCACAGGATGATAGAACTTCCTCCATGTTTTGCAGTAGGTAGGGTGTTCTTTTACTTACGGGCTTCATTTCGTTGCCAATAAAAAAAAACTGATGCACTACACTCCCAAAGCACTCGACTTTGGTTTCTCGACTTTTGGTTTTGGTTTCTGTCCATAGAACATTATCCCAGAAAGACTGGTGTATCTATGAAGGTTTTTGCAAATATTAGTCTTGCCTTTTTATGTCTTTCAATAGTGGTGTCCTCCTTGGCCTTCGTCCATTGAGTCCTACTTGGTTTAGTGTGCGGCATATAGTACAGGCTGAAACCACCCACAATCCACACCAACCTTTGCAGTAAAACCATTATTCATTGGTTAATTCGGGTCCTACGAACACTGAAAATTAAGCACAGGTGAGTTTTACTTTTATCTTTTATTTTGTTTGAGGAACTAAGCTAAATTCATCAAAAAGGGGGCCAATACTTGTGTCGAGCATACATTTTATGTCTGTATTTTTTATTTCACTATGGGATAGCAGTGTTTGTTGTTCAATAACTTTGGACATTTTGAATATTCTGATAATACAAAATTGGTTAATTTGCATTTATTTCTGAAGGCATTTTAAATTCTATACTTTAAATTCAGGGATGCCAATAACTCTAGCCAGGACTATAGAAGACAGGTCCCTTAGGTTAGAACTGTTTGGTTGCCTAGTGAATCTAATTCCACTGTCTAAGTTACACTAACTTAGGTATTTTGAATGTGACGAAAGTTAACATAGATCTTTGTCACCAGAGATGTCCCAGTTAAAAAGGCATATTCTGTCATTTCAGAAAATACTTTTATTTGCTGCTGTTATCAGGACTATGAGTTTCATCTAGAAGATTTTAAGCTGCGGGGGAAAACTATTAGCCTTATATAAAAAAAAAAAAAAAAAATTAAAAAAAATCCCTACAAGCACCTAATATTGTTTGGCTGAAAAGATTTTGAAAATATATTCAATTTGAACATTTTGTCTGGCATGTTAATATAAAACATGCAGTATTTACTGACACATTAAACCAATTGTAATGATGAAAAGTTACTTTAATGTGAAGGAAAAAAGATAATAGGATTTCATACTTGTAACTGCAAATGAATTCTGTAGTGAAATCTTCACTGCTTTTCTTTGGATGGTGTAACAATGCTCTCACTAACTGATTTTATCAAAATGATTATTAGGTGGGTTGCTCATGTCAGCAAGTACTGTTTTGGGTGATGGTGCACATTGGTCATCATTGTAACAGACCACTATCACAACGTAAGCAACAATGCAAGGACTCAAATGCACAACTCAGACTCAGAAGGGTTTCAAAAAAACTCTTGGTCTTTACTGAGAGGAATGGTTCGGTACACAGGCTGGCAATAAGGATCAAGCAGACCAAACCAGAGGGCTAGTCTAAGACAAGAACAAAAAACTAGAAAAGTCACACGGGGGGAACAATAACAGTAGGGAAAACGCTGGACCGCTTGTTGCAGAGAACAAAGACAAACTGGCACAGTGGGAAGGGAGCATAGAGACTAAATACACTCGGAGAGGGGAGACAATGAGACACAGGTGCAACAAATCAGGGGTGGGGCAGACAATCACAGTGGTGGGAAACACATGGGGGCAGGAAGTGGGGATCTAGGAAGCAGAGCTGGACAAGAAAGCCACACAACTCATGTATCACCACTAATAGAGTCAGCATTGAGAGAGTGCTTCACGGATTTCGCATTGCACTTCGATAACATTGTCAGACTCATGATGAACAGAGAAAAATGATCAGAAATCAATGCAGCAGAACCAGAGATATTGACTCTTGTAGTCCATGCATTTCTCTTCCTTGTCAAAACTTGACTGGCGACAGAGATTTGGGTCTGGTATGCTAATAGTGGCCAATGTAGCCTGGGGCCTCTAGCCTCAAGCCAATATGAGGACCGGGCTACAGAGGTTTGGTAGGCTCACTTCTAACTCCACACTCCCAGATCTTTTCAAAGAGAAAGTTAGAAGCTTGTAGTCTTATGTGCCATAAACCACGTCTCTCAGTACCTAAATCCCTCTCAAGCACCATCCGAAGCTACATCCGTTACTGATGACGGCAGCACAGCTGGATCACCAGCCAGTGGGCCTTAACTGCTCTGAAGCAGCTTACTTCTATTGACTTACTGTTTGTAAGGATAATGTGATATATATAAAACAGACCAACAGAATGTAAAAATATTAGTCTGTATTTGTGTGTGTGTGTGTGTGTGTGTGTGTGTGTATGTGTGTGTTCCTCCTAAAATTAACAATTTGACAAGTAGTTTCCCAGAGATTCAACGTAAACAAACCTCTCTTTAGAAATTTTAAAGATCAATTATACCATAATTCAGTTTGTAAATCCATTTAATCTAAAATGTTTCACTCTATAAACTAGCCATTCATCGACATACATCCAATTTGAGCTTACCGCTGCATGTTAAGATAATTGTAAGAATTATTATCAAAAAAATGCCATAAAATTTTTCTCATATAGAACTATATGGTACTATATATACTGGCTATATTTTTGATTAATTATATCTTTATACTGTAGTCCATACCAGTTTTTAATGACAGCAATATCAGTGTGAACAATTTCCTTACAAATGTTACTGATCAAGGACCACACATGACTGAGCCATGGCAACAGATAAAACATTCTAAATATAGTCTGCAGGCTAATTAGTTTGTTATACAGGTGAGCTTCTATTATGATGCACAGTTAAACAAAAATAGCCCAAAAATAAAAATTAAACTCAAAATCCCAGCCTAGGGCTAAAAGTAATTTATCACAGATTTTACTCCTGTACCTCACTGACTGTGAGCCAAGATGCATGTTAAAAAGGAAAACAAAACTAGGTCAAAACCTAGGATATGGTTGGGCCGCCCTTTATCTGTTGGCTTTTCTCCTACTGTCTATTGTCACATATACGGTAATCTAATACAGCCGAATACTCGATAAAACTGTTTTAATTTATATATTTTTTTCTTTTTCTGTTGTCTGACAACGGAACAAGTATGAAATAGTGACTGAAACATGGCCCATTAAGTCTACATGTTATGTCATTCGGCTGACCAGTGGTGTAACTTTATCACTCACTCACTCACTCAGTCATGGACAGTCGTGTTTATAGGGCTGGCCCCGCTGTTGTGGTCCAGCCAAAAAGAAATATGAGTATGAATGAAGCCTTTTCATGGAGAAACAGTTTCCTTAATTCAGACTTGAATTTAGGACAGATCCAATAATAATAATTGAATGAAGAAGCAGACAAATAAAATTTAACAGTTGGAATGATTAAACCTAGGTTGATGCTGCTGTTTGTCTATCCTAGTAGTTTAATCCAACTGCAGTGTTTTTATACTGCATACTTCAATGCAGACTGATTTGTCAAATCAGCTAATCTATCTATTTGTCAGCATCGATACTTGTATTTTGCTCATGGTAATGAAAGGTGAGAACAGGAAGAAAACGGGTGAAAGTTATGACTGAAAGGGCCATGGTTGCCGGAAAAAAAAAAAAAAAATCACAGCACATATTCAGTAATTCCAGTCAGTGAAAATATTTATATAGAAGGGGTTACAAAGTCAAATTACCTGGGGCCACTGGCCAGATTATTCTCTAATAGATCGGCCAGTTGAATTCTGAAAAAAATAACAGCTTTTAGTTATTGTATTTTGTTTTTTTTTCCAAAAATCTCAGTTAAATGCACTTTAAAGCAATCGGTCTTTCCCTTTCCTCTCCCACATACCTCTACTGTTTAGTAGAGTAATTCCTGTTGATTTAATTTGGTCAAAATAAAGTCACCATTTAAGGCAACAGTGGCTATCAGTGGTTGGTGAACTTACATTTTTCCTTTCAGTCCTGCTGAATATTATAACATGCCTCCTGCTGCCATTATGAAGCAGAAATATAACACATCTGAAATTGATTTGATAAGATTTACCAGAATGTTTATTAATGTATTTAGATGTATTTATCACTTACTCCAGGTTGGAGTTACAATTGTTGTGTCATTTTAGTGAGTGTTTGCAAGGTGTGTCTCTCTCCAAATTGCATATCAATTTAAGGGAGTACCTCAAACCTAATACATGAAGTATTTTTAACAGTCTGATTAAAGTATATATTCTGCTGGCTGAAAGTCAAGCGATTTGGAGTTGTCAGAAAATTCTTAACCACAAATGGAATTAACTGGAGCCACAAAAAAAGGTTGTGTTTGGAAAAAAAAAACGTGAATTAAACTTTATTCTACAGAAATCTCAGTGATATCAGATAATTAGTGAGTAGCCTGATGACAAAATTATTCAGAGAGCTGCACCATATCAGTTATCTAAAAATAAAGACACCAGTAAAAATATAGGCCCATAACTTCCTAAGAAAGAAAATAGAGCGGTAATTATTAATGAAATTATATTAGAGGATATGTTGGTACTGAATGTATCACAGATTGGGAGAGTTGGCTTGTGTTCATCAAATTTGAATTTGAACTTGACAATTGTGTTATGAAATCATCACAGGCTGCAGCTGCACGATTTCTGTCTTTTGACAATACATTTACTGTATACTGCATTTGACTGCATTTACCTCAAAATTTTAGTTGAAAATTTTCTTTCCCCAAGCATTTGTTCACCATTGCACAAAATTTCATTCAATAAAAATTAACCCAATAAATAAATAAAGCTATCTAAGCTAATAGGCTTAGTTAGCAAAATGGTTAGTTAGCCGTTTTAATTTTCCAGTTAGCGACTGAACTAGGCTAATAAAGTTAATGAGTTCACTCATTCCTTCAACTCCTGTCTCATAACTGTCTGCAAACCATTAGTAGTGAACAACAGTTTTTATTCTGCTAGAGGAGGTTAAATACAAGTAGATGATGCAACACAGCTAATAAGTTATGATAGCTTCTGACATTATGGACTCTCTGGCTCTCTGATCCTTTAAACATAAGCACTGCTGAGGCAGCTTGCTATTGTTTAGTGGAAATCAAATTCACCAGAGTTTAACTCTATGCGCTACATTCCCATAGATTAATAGATTTTGATGTCATCGCATCATATTTGCCTCTTTGAGCAGATCCTCTGATTGTGCTGATTCTGTCGGAAAGAACTTGAAGCGCTGCAGAATTCTGCCATTTTAAATCCTGGTTTGTCCAGGCTTTAAATCCTCTCCCCCTTCTCTATCTCTCTATCTCCACTGGTTGTTGTTACTTTGAACATTTTGTGCTTAGTGTTTTCTCATGTGGAGTAAAGATCACTACATCTTAATTTAGATAAGATCAGTAGGTTATCATTGATTTTCTAAACTTAGTAAATTCATTGAAATCTTGTTGCTCAGCTCTCCCTTGCTCATAGAATGCATCTGAGGGTCAGTCCTGTGTTCAGTGCAGTCCTGACTGTGTAATGAGTTGCTGTGTTAGTATATCCAGAACTAAATACACACTGCAGCAACAACTTCATTAAGACTGATCGTGCACATTTGCACTGTGCCATTGTTCTAGCTGATCTATCTCAAAATTGTTGGAGAGAAATCAGAACGGCTTGATAGCAGGCTTTTTATCCCACTTTAAGTGTGGCCACTCAGAACACACAGAAACAGTTTTTCCATAAGAGATAAATGGCTGAACAAAACCTTGCTCGGCCATTATTCTCCCATTGTTAAACTACAGGCCTGCATATTTAAGCATTTACAGGATAGTGATTCCACTGTGAATAGAATGGATTTGTTATGTTGAAGTTTTTCAAGTGGACGTTGAGGACTGTGTCATTATTATAAAGTGAACACAGATGAGAAGCTGCTTTTAATAGGTAAATTTAGTAATGCATGTGACATCTATTCAAGATCTCTTAATTTTATTTGCAATACTTAATTAGAACAGAGTGAGTAGTATACATTTTTCTTTTGCTTTGCTCAGCTGCCTCTGCACACACAGGCTGTTAAAGGTAATGGCTTCTTGAAGAATTCACTCTCACTCTGGCTGTCTTTCACCCTGAGTAGGGCCTTTTGTTCCCTTAGTCCTTTTAATCACTGACTTCATTTCAAAGATCGTAGAGTTTACATTTGAAGAACCTTTCATTTCCATTTTGTGATTCTCATTGACTAGAATTGCAATAGATGTCATATTGGAGGATTGGAGGACAGGCTGAAGAGCTCCAGCTGAAAATGACAGTAATATGTTTTTGTCCTTCCTGTCTGAGTTGTAGTAGGTATTATGAAGCCATTTTGTGTGAAACATTCCGGCTTTGAAACACTGGACACGCCATCATCTATGGCAGATGTTAGCAATCTTCACGACTGTAATGTAATGTTTAAATGGTGAAAATAACTGTTTCGTCCCCTCCAATAAATTCATGTGTATTTGTATTAATATCTGTGGGAGTCGATGTGTGTCTAACTCTGATTCACTGTGTTGATATAGCATGTTGATATTGCCAAATAGATGAGGCAAGTTGGTAATTTAGCAAAACAGAAGGTTGATAACGTGGCAACATAATTAAAGATAATTCCAGCGTAACTCAAGTGTTTTTTACATTTTACATTTATCCACTTTCCACAGTTAAACACACTGTTAGGAAAAGTGCTTTTTATGTTAATGCCCGTTCAGTTCTCAACTACATAAACCAGCTACTTTAAAAATACCTAATTTACAGGGTATCAGATCTCCAGTAAGATAAGAATGAGTGCAAAGCGAATATTACAGGTAGCAGGATTACAAAAGAGTTAAAGATGCAAAGTAGATGCTGACAGTCATGAGTTTGCACAAGGTGGTGGTAAACAGGTGTCCACACAAACTGAAACTTAAGCCAAATATTTGAGTTTATCCGAAGGTTTTGGATATTCATAATCTGCACATGTAGATGAGTCTCATATCCCATTACATTCCCATAGTTAACTATAAGTGGTTAATGCAAAACTTGGAATTATTGGTGGCGCCCTACAAGAACAAACATTATATAACGACGATATGACAAAGATAATTTTAAATCTGGCCTCAATGCACTAACCCGACAATTTACCATGATTCCAAAATGATTGTACGCCCGGGTGAGTTTCCTCACAATTTCCCAAGTGTCAAGGAGGTAGTGTATGCATCACTGAAGCCTTGTTTTGTGTATACAGAATGTATAAAAGTTATAAATCTCTGTGCTGTTTCAGAACCCACACCCACACATTTACACTCAATTGTTTTAGAGTTTAATTGTGAATTCTTATTCACATTCTGTAAATTGTTACCATTTTTTGTATGCTTATTAGGTAGGTGGGGTGGTCCCAGATCCACGGAAGCAATGCTGCTGAATTGACTCAACTTATTCTCTTTGGCTGACGAATCGACCCTAGCCTTTTGACCATGAATGTATTAAGAAAACTAGATACTTTGTTAGAAAGCATCCCAAAGAGTTGCTAATTAGGCGCATACGTCAACCTTGTCTCCTAGAAATAACATTTATATATAACTAAAATAGAGATACTGTATGTTTTGTAGAAGATGTAATTGCAACTGGATTACATTTTCTATAAACCTAATGAGTATATGTTGGGAATTTTTTATTGCAGATATGTTATTACTGAATGTATCAGTGAAATGTTCACAGACAACATATTTGTTTTCCACCGAAATAGCCAATCTCACAGTACAATATCCACTTGTAGTGAGTACATTATTACCCTTTTTTATGTTTAGGCATTGGCAGCACTGGTTAAGTTTAGGAGAAGATCATGGTCTGGTTTAACACATAAAAAGTTTACAGCGACTTAAGACACAACATGCTTATTGGCTGGACTGGAACAGCAGGACCAGCCTGATAAATGCAATTGTTTATCACTGACTGACTGACTGACTGACTGAGTGAGTGATGAAGTCAAACCATTAATCGGTTGGCCATGTGTTGGAGTTTCCCAATTGGCTGTTGCTCTTTCAAAATTGAATTGGCACAATCCGTTTCTATTGCTTCATCGGGGGATGTTTACAGGCAGTGTTGTCAATTTACCACCTAGATTTACAGACTTTTCACACCCCTCTAGTGACTTTTTTTCAAAAAAGCACCTAATGACAAATCTAATGACTTTTTGGACAAACCTTCGGTAGAAGACAGTATTGCCCCACTAGTGTGAAGTTGGGCTTTCCCTCTGCAGGAACACCTCTCTATGCCTCTCATTCACTTGACAGCACAGCAGCTGACACAGACGTGAATGAGCTTCTAATGATCTCTCTGAAAGATCATTTACAAGAAAATATATCACAGCAAAGCCAATGTTGTAATTTTATGTGTATGGTGATTTTGTCATACAACATCGTGGTTATAAAATCAGGGTTTTAGAAGTGCAGAGCTGCAGCTTGGAAATGACTTGGAAGTGACTGCTGGTTAACATATAGTCTTAATGGGCCGCATTTCAGTCACTATTTCATATTTGTTCTGTTGTCTGATAACAGAAACAGAAAACATGTAAATGGGAACAGCTTTATTGGGATTTCAGCTGTATTAATTACTGTATATTTGAGACAGTAGGAGTGAAGCAAACAGATAAAGGGCTGGAACCTGCTGACACTAGGCAGAATGCAAATATGATGCGATGACATCATGACATTTAGTTTCGAGCAGGCTTTAGCTACTTTCCCTTGAAAGTAGTTGTTTACAGCAGTTGCACAATCGTTTTCAACTACATCCTCAGTTTTGTGCATTGACCATACGCAGTCCAGCCATATACTAGGTTTTGACCTAGTCCAGTTTAAGTTTAACCAAAACCCCAATCTTTACATAACCTTAAAAAAAGTGCTGTTTTTGCCTAAATCTAACCACAGATGGGACTCTGGATGCAAACCCCAGTATCTTGTATGACAGTCATGCATTTAGTACACCTGCCATCCCTCCCAGTCCCCTTTTGGCATGTCTTCTGGCTTTAGTAAATGTATAATTTCATTTATTTAAAAACAAATGTTGCCTGAACATACATTAGATAAGACAACTATTTACACTCACATTTACGCCTCTTTACATATAAAATCTATTTTCTGCTTCTGTTTAGTTGTATATATATTTCCAGGAGACGAGGTTGCATACTCTTAAAAGGTTTGCAGCTTCCTCAAGCTTCCACATTTTTGGGACCCATACACTATGAGTTGTAGAGATTTTATCCTCTGACTTTCTTCTGATCCTACACACGAAGGCATGAAAATTATGTACAGACATGACTCTTCTCGACTTTTCAAGTTTTAATAGTTTGGTATTATTACATTAAAATCAAACTACATTAAAAATCTAATCATATAAAGAGTAATTTCCAGGTGTCTGTGTTGCTCAGAAAAATTGATTCATCGCTTTTTCTAATGATTGTGTATGAAAAAAAGTTTTTCTGGGGCAGTGTGCATCATGTGACCTGCAATACAGACTTTAGCCACTAGGCCAAAACTTCTTCACAGCCCAAAGCTGTTCCTGGGTTCTTGGTTTTGACAGACACCATAAGATAGCAGAATTAGATAGAGTTAGGTGATTTACAAACATGGCCAAACTGTACAAATACCAATGCATGAGATCTATTTACAGTGTGAGACAGACAACTGTTCCAATTACAGTGTGCCCTGAGTTTTTCTCTAGGTATCGAGACACATGTCAATACCATGTGCAAATGGGGTTTTAGTGAATTTCAGATTTCTTTTTTCCGCCTCAAAAGAAATTAAGAATTATTCACAAAGTCAGTCTTAACCTACAGTATATCTTTCCTTTTTCTAACATTTTACTTTCCACCTGTGTGGATGTGGTGATCTATGTGGATCTAAAGTAAGATACTTCCAGCTAAATCCATTTTTACCCAATTTATTAGGAATAAAATTACAAGGCAGGGTTAAAATTACAACCATCACTCCTAAAAATTACATATGCAACTATAATTCACCTGCTAATTTTGAATGGGTGGCTGTTGAGATATTTATCTACTTATTATATTGAGAATTATATTGAACATATTTGAAAAATTTCACTGCTAATAATTGATTTATTTTTCCTGCAATGTCTACTAGTGGCAACTCGAGCATTATTGTTGTTATTTTTACTTGATTTAAAGTACTTAGGTACTAAGGCTCAGAAAAAATGTTGGTCATGGTTTGATATTGAAAAAAAAAATCCATTCAGACTTGAAGTTTAAGATGGGACCTTAAACTGAGCCTTTGCTGTTGAAGCTATACACTTTATACACCCTGACCTCCGCACTCTGACCTTCAAACCCTGATGTTTCCCTGTGCTATCCATGTAGCTGTATTTCTTGCACTGATGCTGAGTATTACAAGTGAACAAAAGTTGCAAATGTATATTAGTTGCTTATGAACAGGATTTATAGGCAATGCATTGTAAAAAAATATCAGTTACATTGCAGAGCTATTGTGCTTCTGTTGCGACCTTAACCTGCAGGCTAGTCATCATACAATAGTTGTGGATGGATGAGTTTTACAATGCAATGGACAGTTGTCACATAGATTTGGGGTAATTTGGGGCAAAATGTTCATTTTGTCTTTGTAAAACTGCTGTGTCTCAAATAAGACTTCAAGGCTTCTTCCCTGCTGTTTCATGATATTTGTGGTGTCCAAAGGAGGTTAAGTGGAATGACCTGAAAAAAAGAGCACTCAAAACTGAATGTGGCTACAGGGGTAGTCTAATTAACATTTTGATTAACACAAAATATCGTTAACTATATTCTCAGAGCTATGTCTGGGACAGACTCATTACATTCTATGTTAGCCTCTCTACCACTGCCTTTCGATCTGCTACCTGTGAAAATGTCATATTCCAGAAGAATGAACAGATTTTGATGTGTTACTGCTTTAGACTGCAATACAGTTTGTTGGATAGTTACAGTCAACAGCAGCATTGAGTTTTTCCATAATCAAACATTTTGGATTTACATTTTTAAAAAAGTTCATGTCGTTTATTTTGATCACATACAGTAAACTCATGAACCACATGAGACTGTCAGGTACAGTCATCTACAATATGAGCATTCAAGCCGTTCTATATAACAGTCTGAGATATGGACTTAAGCTGACAGCAGGCCAGTAGGGTGACAGGATTCAGAAAAGGCTCCATTGAATTCATGACTATTATTATTTTTCCTCAGGGGAATAAAAAAAAAAAAAACATAAACAAAACAAACACAAAAACAATAAATACAAAACTAAAAAACAACCTCTGCATTACTTAAAGATTGCCGCAGAGACTGAAATGTACTGAAGCAATGCAGTATGTATGTATGCATTATGCAGCATGTTGCAGAGAAGAGAGATTCAGTTTGATATACAGTATGATGCTTAATCCTTAAATCCTTAACATTTAGTGTAATTATCATTTAAGGCACAGGTCACCCATAAACACAATGAAACTCATTTTCTCTCTATCCATCCTTCCAAATAGTGATACTGTTGATTTCTGAGGCTTTGAAACATGAGCTCATTGAAATCAGTACATGAACATTTGCTTTGTCAAAAATCTACATTTGACAAACAGGACCATTTTACAGAAAGGCAGACTAAAATGGTTAACAGAAATTTCATTACAGCCTTATAGATCATTCATCCATCTACACCTGCTTATCTTGTGCTAGACCCTGGAAAGGTTACCAGTCTGTCATTGGGTTAACACATTTAGACAAGAAAACCATTAACACCCACATTTACGCCTCCAGACAGTTTCCGATACACCTGACCTGGTCTTTCAGGTTGGAGGATTTGTTTAAAACAACAGCTTGGCAAGTACATTAGATATTGTGCTTAACTAAAGCCTTATCTTAAATGCTGCTTGGAATGTACTATTAACCTCAGCTACAGGGAATATTCAGTCAACAAAAGGGAAGTATAAATCTTAATTTTAACTTCATTATTCCCGTCTTTCATTACATTTATTCTAGAATTTAAAAGTCCATTAACTAACAAACTGAAACACTAATGACAGGAGAGACCACAACGAAAAGAAAACAAACACCCATCGCTACCCCTTTCCAGTTCTTTCACTCATTCATGCAGATTAATTCTGCTGTGCTACTTTCTGGTGTGACAAGGCCTTTAGGCTGATGATACTGCCACACATCTGGAACTGAACCTCAGGACAACCCAAGGTTAAAACAGCACATAATGGGAATGAAAGTACTGCAAATCTGATGAACACCATGATATAAATTATTCAACAGAAATATTGCTTTTTACAGTTGAGAATCACATAAAGATAAATTTTAACAGGTATTCAATTTACAGAATTTGGAATTGATTGGTCTCCCTTAAAGATGGCCTTAGCTTGTACAAATGTTCCTAATACACTAGACATTCTGTATGTTATCATCCAGGTACATACACCAATCAGCCACAACATTAAAGCTTGTAACTGATTTTAATGTTGTGGCTGATCGGTGTATGTGTTAGTAAAAAGCAGGCCTGGATAAAGAGGATAGCTGTCTCTTTAAATCTCTGCAAACAAAATGGCAACTCCGTTACAGTATGTTATGTACGGAGCAGAAAGAAGAAGAACAAAACATGCAAGAAAGAGCACACAATTTCCTGAAGAGGCTGTAGAACAGAAGGCACAGCACCTGCCTCATTCTCATTACAGTTGATCTGATGATGATGGTAGCAGAATGCTTTGGTGATAAATAAAGTGGAATTATTATGTAACCACCTGAAAAAAAAAACACCCTCAGCAAGCAGTCTGAGGAGTTCTACAGTGAGTCTTATATCAGGCATGAGTACAGGGTGTTTCCTCAAGTTGATCTGGAAAGAGAGGGATGCAAATCGGGCCTAAAATAGGTTATTTTTATTATCTTTACTAAAATAAATATTTTTTTCTGTGAAATGTCTAAAAATAATGAAAATGCCAAGAACAATTTCCCAGAGTCAAAGGTATTGTTGTCAAATTGCTTGTTTGTCTGACCATTCCATATACTAAAGATATTAAATATATAGTGATGTAAAAATAAGATAAGTTGTCATCCATCTAATAAATTTACTAATCGTTTTTGCACAAACAACTAATAATTTCATATATATAGGTTGAATATTTTGTGGTACATTAGAAAATGTCAGTTTATGCTCAATTTTCAATACATATTATTTTATATGTAATATTATGTAATTTGACTTGTGCTGTGTTCTTATTAATGGAATGTATTCATTTATTTGCATTTTTATTGTTTTGTTTGATTAGAGTTTGGACTGTGACAATCACTGAGGAGGACAATTGCTGAAATACCTGTGCTTGTTGCTACTTTACATTCAAAAAAAGGCGAAATTAATCCACCTAAGGAGACAGCTTCTGGCAGAAGAAACTTGCACATACAGTAAGATTTCCCGGTGCCTGACTAATAATTGCTCAACATTTGTACTTAGAAATTAGTAGACCAAAACATTATTGAATAAAACATAATGGACCAAATAGGAAAAAAAGGAAAAAAAAAAAAAAAAGACTGGATCAGAGGGCAGTCTGTTCTAAATAATGGAGCTGATATTACAATAAATGAACAAAAACTAGAAGCTGCCACTGTCCAAACACAGGAAAATACAATAAAAAGATAGGCAGAAATGTTATTGCTGTGGATCACTGCTGGGGTCAGAAACATCATCTTTGGGTAAATACAGCACTGCAGCATGTAGAAACATCATCACCACTGGTAAATATGTCATTTCTATGGATACAGAGTCTGGTAGAAATGTCACTGCCATGGTTAGAACTTTTATTGCCCCCATCACCAGCATTGTTTATTCAGGTCAGTTTAAAAGCCAACCCCCTGTGTCCCTACAGTACCGGGCCTTCAGCAGCAGCAGCAGCAATCAGGCAGCACAGTGATGGTCTGAGGGAGCAGGGAGGGAGGCTGGAAGATGAATAATTTCTGATCTTGGCTTTGGCTCAACTTATGGTCAGTCATACTTGCTGAGATTGCACAGCTGAGAGAAGGTTCATGGCAGCCAGAGCACCAGTAGATAATAGAACAAATGATAAAAATACAGTCAAAGGCTTCTATAAAATTCAAGGGAGTGAGGGAGCTCAGTGTAGCACCCTTTACATCAGTAATTAAAGTGAAATGAAATCTGAATTCTTTCGACGTTTTGTGGGATTGAATAATACTTCAACTATTATCGTTCTATTTTTTGAAAATAAAATAAAACAGCTTTTGACATATTTATTAAAACAGTGTCTACATTTCAAAACTGTAGGTGGGTGTTTCCCAACATTTTCCAACATGGGAAGCGTGCTGTCAATGTCTATGCACATCTGACAGGAGAACATCATACTGTATATTCTATAAACATGGATACAAGGCATTGTTTCCCATTTTTCAACAAGCCCACATAGCTAACAAAGCATCACTCCTGGAGGAGTCGAGAATGAGTATGTGTCATCGTCACACTGAGTGTTCATCCCCAATTCAGAATTGGACACTCATAAATTACTTTGAAATGTGTTACAGTAATGTAATTACTATTAACAGAAAGAAGTTAGAAATGTTATGTTTAAGAATTTAAAATTCTAGAACTACATTACACTTACTAATCTCAGTTTTGCTCCATAAATGCAACATTTTCAGGGATCAGTATGTTCTGTTTGACAGTGAGTTTGATGGTGGGTTGACATCAGTTTCTTCTTTTGTTCAGTGAACAAAAGGTCTGTGATGTTTTCATGCCCTGTTTTCAGCTTTGTGATATTGCATTTTACACATGATTAAATTGTTTTTTAAATGGTTTACTTAGCTCAAGAAGGAGGAGAGCTGTCACAACCTGGTTTATGTAGGTACAGCAGCACAAAGTGCAAAAGGACAGGGTGAAGTGGAATATATACAGTAGATTGGAGGGTGTGGTGATTTATAAATACACTCTCAGCCAGTCACATCACTGGTCTCGCTTTGAGAGACCAATCATAGTGATGCCTGACAACAGCTCAACAAAGGAGGACGCGTTTCAGGAAATTATATTATTGTCTGGATGGCTGCAGAGCAGGACCAAGCATGTTGTTTTAAACAGTTAAGTAGTAGGATAATGATACCAATAAATAATGAACAAATAGTTTGTTGAAGTAGTTGATATGATCACATCAATCCGCTATTTTTTCCTCTCTTAAGTCTACTCTATCTCGTCTCATCATATCGCTAGATATGATACAACAGCATTTGTGCCATAATGCATTTCAAGATTGAAATTTCAACCACTGAAAAACCTACTAAGAAAGCTGGAAAGGTCATGACGCACAGGATTAATGAAGCCTGTTAATCCGATGTCTCAGTATCAAATTATAACAGTGTGTCTGATGTGTGTAGAGGTGTGTGTGGTTATTCTGTAGCAGCCTGGTGCTGTTTGCTGGTGATTTAATGAAGGTAAACACAGTGGACAGTCGTGCGTAATGGATCTGTGCCCTGGCGTGGCACTTCTCAAATCAGATGCTGCAGATTTATCACCATATCCCTCCTGCTGCCTTCAGATGGCTGCAGCAATTTAGTGAACCGTGGCAGAAGCCTTTTATACAGAATAAAGCAGCTATGAAGAGCAGATACTATAAGAGATCACCAATATTAATCTATAGAACAGTGCAGGCTGATTTATCAGCATTCCTGCATTGACCACATTAAACATTATGTTTTTGATGCTTTGATGTTTAATTAACATGGTTTATTTATGTTTTAAGCATTATTCTGTTATTGCTGCTCATTTGTTTCAAGCAGTTTGTTTGCTGTTGTTGCTAAAATCAAAAAGTCAAAGTGGCAGCAGATTGTGTCACAAACCGACATTACTCTGAGACATCTGTTCTCAGCACATTTTCCACCAAAATAACAACAACTCACTTGACTCTGCCTGCAACCCATTTGCGCTTCTCCTCCCACCTGTGCACTGTGCGCTCTGCGCTTGCAAACAAAATACCATACAGCTGGGCAATGCTAATTTCAAGGATAGGGAAATTCCAAACTATCAGAGTGCTGCTTGTGCTGGTTGTTGATGGGGGCTCATAACCCTTCAGTTTATCTGAAGAATTCCAAACACTGGGGAAATTGGTTCATGCTTTACAGCCCACACAGATATTCAACAAATCAAACGTGAATTAAAATTTTTTGAATTGAAATTTCTTCCGTTTTACTTATTAAAATTTTGTTAGGAATACAGGAATCAAACCAAGCACCATACTGATTTGAAAAATAAAATTTAGTGTTGTTTCTTGGAATGATTTATAATTTTATTAGAGAGCATTTTCATTCCCACTTAATTTAAATACAACTGAATTAATTACAGGCCCACCCTATGGTCTCCTGAAAGAAAGCTTTAAATAAGATGAAAAGCAAGGCACAGCAAATGGCTGCAAAGTTTGAAGTCACAGTTTTCCTTGTGTGGTGTGAAAAAAATTGCTTCCTAAAATCAATGCAGCTTTCTGATGGGGTAATTATTTCAAAAATAGACTTTTTTGTGTGCAAGACTACGTTATTTGTTTCTCTTCGCTCGCATGCTATTTGAGGTGTCACTTCTACATACTTAAATACAAGGGCCACAGTGGAAAGTGATGATGATATAGCTCCTAAACAAACTCCCTCCAACTCCAGTTGCCTCCTCTGACATGCACAAATAACAGATCACCTCCCCGCATGTAGAAAAAGAATGTAATCCACCCATTAAAGATATGTTCACAATGGCGGAGTGAAACAACATGCTATTTTCTCTTCTTCGTATGCCTCTTTTTCATTCTGCCCTACATTCTTAAACTGTGACAGAAGTGCTTAAAACAAGCTGGTGTCATTTTCACATCATGCTCACCTAAGGTAGTGACTACAGGGAAGCTTTGCAGCTACTATTTTGTGTGTGTGCAAGATTTAGTATACATCCAGCACACTTTTTAATTCGGTGATGGAGAAGCACTTGACTGTTCATTTCCTGTGGTTAATACACAGAAAGGGTTTCAGCTGATATGTAATCAACAAAAATAACTGCTGCATTTTATGTAATGTACTTTTTCTTCATATCTGCAGCACAGTTCAACTGATTTTCTCTTTACCAAATAGATTTAGTTATATAAAAGAAGAAAGCTGTGGTCTCAGAGGAAATAAAGAAGAGGGTGAACAAATTCAGGACCACAATAAAAAGCCTCGTTAAGGCCTCCAACCGTATGTGCTAGGACCTCAGGGGACAGTGCAGCCACGCGACTGGAGAAGAGCCCTGTACTCTGGTCCGGTTATGAAATAGAAAGGAGGAAAGCATTCAGATCCATGGAGGCTTGTTGGAGTTTTTATTTCCTCTTACAGTATGTAATAGGTATTCAAACAGGGAAAACCACAACATATCCTCTGGACAGAAAAGGCAATGTTGGCTAAAAGCTGCTAAGGCACTTCGTTGTTCATTTGCAATCCTTGTGTTTGTTCCCATTTCAGATGTATTGAGGCTTGTAAAGAATCAACATGACAGTCTACTGCCAATCCACCATGCGCACTCATGTCTATAGACACACACACAGAGCATGTAACCCAGCGTAAAAGGCACTTTGAGACTGAAATAAATAAGCAAATACATAAGGATGATTGATCTTTAAAAAATGTATGTCAAAACCAGTTAATTTAGTAATTTAAAAATAAGAGGCATATTTGATTTGGGTTTATTATTGATCGTTGCAGCTAGAATTCCACTCACAGCTTTTTTCCGCTATTCCTCGCACATTCTCTGTCCCTTGTCGATACTCATGTGACAATTCATGGACTTGTGGATACAAGCTAATGTTGCACATGCATTTTATTTTGATAGCTTGCACTTGCGAGTGAAGTAGCCATTCGTTTTAGGCCATAAGCTTCCAAGCCATGACTGAGGCCTGCATCAGCTTGTTTTATTCTAAAGGACACTATTTTTATTTTAGTTGCAGAGTGTGTGTGTGTGTGCGTGTGTGAGTGAGAGAGAGAGAGAGAGAGAGAGACAGAGAGACAGAGAGAGAGATAGCGTGCGTGTGTGCACGCAACAGTGGGCTATTTAGTTAGGTTTTGTAATTAAGCAAAAAAGCTAAAGAGAGGTTATATTTTCATACTGTAGTTTTATATTTTAAGTGAATTTAAACAGTAATTTCTAATAAAGAAATTTTGTAATTCATACAGGAATTAGTTGATACAGTTAAAGCTAGTTAATTGATCTATTATCACAGATTGGAGTGCCAAACTAAAAGCTCTGCCCCTGGCACTAAAACTCCTTTAAAGAAGCTCCAGCCATTACATATTTCACTTTCATAAAGAGACAGATTTAAAAAAGAGTCCATGGCCATGCAGGAGTCTCTGTGGGGCTGTATTTTGCCACAGCTAAATGTTCAACTTAGCATGCGAACATTGTCTCACTTTCAAAGCTGGAATGATGTTTAATTGGGGTTATTTTCACAGAAGACATTATGCAGCTGTTGGCTGAGTAGTAGTACTCATATAGATAACTAATATGAATGTGTAAAATTGGTGGAGTTCTCCTTTAAGACAGTCAAACCTATTGAACCACATGGGTTGGGTGTTTCAAGTCCATACAGTGGCAGAAAAAAGTATGTGAACCCTTTGGAATGACTTGGTTTTTCTGCATTAATCATAAAATATGATCTGCTCATCATCTAAGTCTAGAATGGAATAGTATAGACGAACACAATGTGCTTGGGCTAATAACACAAAAGCGATTTTAATCTTTTGTGTCTTTACTGAAAATGCCCATTAGACATCCCCAGCGCTGGTGGAAAAAGTAAGTGAACCCTTGGATTTAATAACTGGTTGAACATGCTTTGGCAGCAATAACTTCCAAAAATTGCCTCTTGTAGCTGCAGATGAGACCTGCACAATGGTCAGGACTTGGACCATTCCTCCTTCCAGAGTTGCCTCAGCTCAGCCATATTCTTAGAATGTCTGGTGTGAACGGCGCCCTTCTCTCCACAGCATCTCTGTTGGGTTAAGGTCTGGGCTCTGACCGGGCCACTCCAGAACCAAGATTTTCTTTGTTTGAAATCATTCTGATTCTTCTACTGAGCTTGAGCTGGCAAACAGCCACCCTGACATTATCTGATTTGAGTTACCTGATAAACGTGGGAAATCTTTTTTCCCTCGATGATGGTAAGTTGTCCAGGCCCAGAGGCAGCAGAGCAGCCCCAAATCATGACACCACCTCCACTGTACTTCACCTTTGGGACGATGTTTTCATGTTGGTATACAGTGCCCTTTTTACAACATACATAGTTCTGCATCTTCTTCCCTAACAATTCAACCTTAGTCTCATCAGTCCAGAGATCATTTTCCCAGGAGTGTTGTGGAGTGTCATTGTGCTTAATGGCAACCTACAGGCATGCAGCTTGTTTTTTGAGCAACAGCTTCCTCCAAGGTGTCCTGCCATGGACACAATGCTCCATGCAACCATGCACCATTATTTGTGTATGGTAGACTCCTGAACAGAGATGTTAACCATATCCAATGATTTCTTTAAGCCTTTACATGCATACTCTGGGGTTCTTTTTGAACTCACTGAACATTCTGTGTGGACTACCTTTGGACTGTTGAATATCTAAACTCTTTGAGATTACATTGTAACCCTTTCCACCTTCATGCAACTCAGATCTCTGAGATCTGTTTTTGCAAATGCTTCTAGTGAAAAACAAACTCAAAATGTTTGCTAGTTGCTGTTGAGTGTTTTCTATAAATCAAAGTCGCTATAATCCACACCTCCAATCTTGTTTGATTGTTGGATTCCAGGTTTATTAACCCCTGTCTCCAATTATCTTTTGTTGATTTTATTCGCCCAGGGGTACACATACGTTTTCCAACATATACTGTGAATGTTCAAATGAATTAAATACTGACAAGAACAAAAAAATTATTTGAGCTTTATTTGTTAAAATAGATTGTGTTTGTTCATAACTGTAATTTAGAAGAAGAACTGCCCATATTTTAAGACAAATTTATACTTAAATAGGGAAAATTCCAAAGGTTTCACTTACCTTTTCTAGCCACTATTTACTGCATGTATTACATAATGTGCTATTTCCCTTGTTCTCTTGAATTTTCTTCAGCAAATAATCCAGTCCATCAGTCAGCACAATCCATATTTTACTGCTACATATTTAAATTTGAGCTGCTAGACACTCAGTTGATGGCTTTAATTCACATTTATCCTCACAGATTTGATAAGTGACTCTGACAGGCTCAGACTTCAATTTTGAAGTTCTCTGGAGAGCTGGTTTCAAAATTGCTTTCTGTTAAGACATCCTTCATGTATAGGGAAAACTTTTGTAACTATCACTGATCTTTTGTATGTCTGCTTACTAAAAGCATTCTAAGAGATTCATTTACCCTATGGGTTTTATCTGTTTTCTCTCTAAATGTACAATTCCTAATAATCTGATGGTATTTGCAGATGTCCGAGAGGAGGCAGTAGCTCCTCTGCAGATATTTGATCATTCACGCAGTGCTGTTTACTACTTTTCATAGAATGATGACACAATCAAATTTGGCAAGGCTCCACTAGAAAAGCCCACCAATAAAATGCTCTCGTGAACAAGATGAGAAGAGATACACATTGGTGTGTATCAAGGAGGTAGAGCAGGTCGTCCGTCAACCAGAAGGTCGGTGGTTCGATCCCTGGCTCCTCTAGTCTGCATGTTGAAGCAAAGACAAGCCCTCAGTTCCACTGCTGTCAAAAACAACTAGGATAATTACAGTTGCAGAGAATACCTAATTATCCTGCTATTCAGGACCCAACCTTTTCCCTCTCATCTTATAGTTCCTTTGAAAACAAGATCTCTTATGTTTAAAAATAGCCTGAACCTGTGAACTAAGCCGTATCTCTCCTTCTAACATGGACGCCAGCTGCGTTGCTGAAAGGATTAGCATAGTGTGTTAATATAATGCTCAGTCACTGGTTGTGTGTGTCAGTGTTCCACCTGCCTTCACTTTGTTTCAAATCAAAGCTTAGCATTTATGCTGAGATGTTAGAATCACATACAGGTGTGTTGAAACCAACTTTATCCATCCGTGAATATGTGGGTTTTGATCTTAATAAGTGCTAAATTGAAGGGTTTATATCTGATCCACATGCCACCATGGAAGGCGAGGTGAAAAACATCATAGAGATGGGGGAGATGCGATATTTTTTTAAATATGGAGATAGCGGTACACAGCTCATCCTTTGATCCTTCCTCACCTCAACACAGCTGACCAATCATGGCATGAAGTGGGTGTGAATGTTGGATTGTTGGTTTCAGAGAGGTAGAAAGGTTTGGGAGTTTCTGAAGTTATTTAACCATCTGGCAAACAGTTTGGATGGAGTATAAAACCAGCGTTCTAATTGGGATTATAGAGTATATGATCAAAATAAGTTGTAAGATGCTATACTCAAATTAAGGTTCTACACGTTGTGGCTTTAATTATTATTAAATAGCAAATAGATGGTTAAAGTCGGTAGAACTCCTCTAATAGGCTAATATCCCAGGTGTTGTGAGGTGCTACTAATTTGTTCCGTCAAATAAATTTTGAAGGAAACATAACTGGCACTTACAACAACATATTGTACATTACATGACAGAAGAACATTAAAGGGTTTGCATCTTGAGTCCCGCATATGGTTAGATATAGGCAACAGAAACATGGATGAGGTTTGGAAGAGCTGCAGTTAAATGTTAATAAAGTAAACGTATCCTTTCTTGTACAGTTTTCAATATAAAAACAATGACCTTTTCCTTAACTTAAATAAGTGCTGTCAGTGCCTAAACACAACAATTTAAAAAAAAGTTATTTCTTTAGTTACTAAGAGGAGATATTTTAGTGCAAGAGTGGACTTTTGTAAGTAAAAGAGGAGCTGTCGTTGAAAACTTTGTTTCAATATCAACATTTTGTGAGTCCGCAGATACTTTACATACATTTTTTTCCTTATTATGTTAATAAAAAACAGATTTCAGGTGGTATTACAATTCTCTTAAAATGTATTTACTTTTGCAAATTAGTAGAACATAAACCTAATTTCTAGGAGACAGTGCTTGGTGAGGATGGTCAGTAATGTAACAAGCCATAAAGATGAATTTTTAATCACAGTTTTGAACTCAAGGGCTATACTGGTGCAGCTGGGTGATTTTGTTTAATTTATTTTTTTCAGTTACAATTAGCTGGAAGTGAGAATATTTACAGGGTTTTAAACATGTTAAAAGAAATGAAATGCTGACATGCAACATATTTTGACAACCTTGGGGCAGAGCAATGTTGCCCTACCTGGCTATCACAGTTTGGGGATTTACTGGTGAAAAGATGGTGAGGGCTTAAGGCTGAAACAAGGCTACTGTATATTTGGTTACATAGTAATTAAATAAAAAAAAGTAACTGCAATTATGTCATTTTGATGCAAGGAGTTATATACAATATATATGTTGAAATCATTTTCCCTTTTCAAGCATATATAGCTGAGTTTAAACTTATATCTTTGAAATTGCCAAGGCTGCGCTCAATGTTGTTTTCCATATTCATTGTAACACTGAGATGTGAGGATTTCTGACTTTTGTCATTGCACAGCTTTTGAGGACGCGGTGTTGCTCATTCACTTTTTGATTATCCCAGCTGTAAGAGAGATTCAATCCAAACCAGCCTGCCCATTCTCACCTCTAACTGACAACTAATATAACATAACTGTTGGGCTGGCAGGGAAACAAGATGAGGCAAAAAGCTGTGTAATTGCATCTTAGCAACCCATCCATGTCGAAACTCATATTCACAAGGTCTGACCATCAGGTCATTCGTCTTTCTGTCTGTCTCAGGCAGAGGAGGAAAGATATAGTGTATGGGAGGATACTGTTGCAAATAACTATTACCCTGTTAACAATTTGGACTGCCATTTCATAACAATACTGGGTAATTGCAAATGATGACTTTATGAAAAGTCTAACTGGAATTCGATAAATCTAGGCCCATAAGGTGAAGACGGGAGGTATATACACCCTCTCACTCACATTTACACACACACACACACACACACACACACACACACACACACACACACACACACACACACACACACTCACATTCTACTCATGGGGCGCCTTGTTATTGTCAAGGCCTGTCAAGCTCAGGGACTGTGGAATATCCATCGTGTATGTTGTTTTGGCGAGATCCATCTGAGGTAATAGTAGCATGTGTTCCGTCTTCTCCTCTGCACACATCTGTCTGAGGGGGGGCGTTGATATGATGTATGGAGCTGTTTGCCGAGGCTGAGCTAAGAAGAATGGAGCCCTGCATCACTCTTTATCCCATTGCCAGACACAGCCCTGCCATTACACCTCCCAGAAGTATCAGGGCCCCACTTGAGTAATTTTGCCATCTGTTGACAGTGTTTATACAGCGGGTGATTTGTCATTACAAACAGCAGGGTAAAAATGAACACGCTTATTTATGATACGAGCTGCATTAGTACAATGAAAATGCCATTGGTCATGTAAAACAGTCAGAATGCCATTACAGGTCTAAGTGAGGCAGCAGTGTATACATTATATTGCTCAGATCCTAATGTTGTATAGGCAAGTATCTAATACCTGTAAATAAGAGCTATATTTCCAAGGCATCAAAAATATGACACTATTGACGGAATACATTAGTTTGAAGAATAGAGATGGACTTTTCTTTCAGCAAAGCTCAGTGCCCAGATTTAAAGCCCTGGGACCACAATGCTATTTGCACTCTACCAAAGAATGTAGCTGAGAAAAGGTCAAACAACAAATTGAAATCTTGGCCCAATATTAGATGTAGAGTGAGAGCTAAAGTGTGGAATGACTATGGAAAAACAGCGAGGCAGTAGAATGGGGGAGGAAAAAAGAAGGAAGAAATCACGCACAGTATGTCTCAATGGGCATTTGAAAATTCTTGCAGAGCTGGAAAGTGTCTTCTAAGTTATGGGATTGCTCTCAAATGGTACAGTCCTGAAGGGCAAGAATCTCATTCTGTATGTATAACTTTGAAAAGGTCACAAGAAGATCAGATAGGCACCAGAAAACTTGTGAACCATCAAGAGACGAGGTCTGAAGAGAAGATCAGAAAGAGAGGAGGCAAAGCACGCTGTTCCGATGCTCTGATTCTCTCTTAACACCTTAAGTGCCTGGAGACACTGTTTCTGTGCATGTCAGTGTGTGGACATGGATTTGCATGTGTAGCATTTAGTTGTCATGCATGAGGAAGAAAATCACATAGGATCTAAGTGAACGGAGCAAAAAATTAATTTTTTGTTTTGCCTTATAGGTCTAGTTTTCTCACGTTTTAGCTAACATTTTATAACATAATGGGATAAAATACAATGTGTGAAATACAGGGGGTCTCAGATGCCATAACTGGGGATTGGTGTGATATCTTGCTTGATTCTTTGTAGTTATTTTCTGTTCTATTTTGAAATCACTTACCTTACCTGTTTTTGGTTGTTTTACTTCCGGCCTTTGTGTTTTTTCCCCACCAGTTTTCTGTGTCACCTGTGTCTATTCTGCCAGTAAGTCCCCTGAGTATATATAATCTGTGGTTGAATAGTCCTTTTTGCTCAGGAAGGTTCCTCACTGAGTGAAATGACCTGGAAGCATCTAGGTGGCAGACATTGTAAGAGCTGGCCGAATTCTCTAAATGGTAAGGAAAGGATCTTCAGTGCTTCCTATCTTATCTCCAATAGCATAGGATACACTGGACTTTCCTTTATGAAAGGAAAGGAGATAATGCCGTCCCACAATTCCTTGCAGCAGCAGCATTTCAAGCGACGCACCATTCAGCCATTCACAAAGACAAACGATCATGACCGACAAGGGATGCAGATCATCATGTAAGTTACCGTTACTTATTAACTTTCAACAATGCTATGCCCACAGGTGAACTATGAATGTTTCATTGCTGTATCAAAGCAAAGTTAATGCATAACCTATATTCAGTTTGCTGTAGTTATATATCTTCATTATGAGTGTTGTTGTATTGCTAACATTTAGGCATATCGTTAATTAATTGTACTTCAGTCACAGATGCTTAAACTGGATCATTTCTAAAGCTATATATAGCCAGTGGTGAGAGAAGTATTCAGATCCTTTACGTAAGTAAAATTACAAAAAAAAAGTACAAGCAATGTAAAAATATTCCATTGCAAGTAAAAGTTCTGCATGGAAAATCATATGTAAGTACTTAACTATTAGCAGCAAAATGTAGTTAAAGTATTAAAGTAAAAATACTGGTTTTGTCCCTCTGTCTGTCTTTCATGAAAAAGGGATATGAGACATTTTTAGCCAGATGATGTTTTTAATTCAACATGTGTGAAACTTGACTTGAATGATGATATGTATGTTAGTACATTTGTAGGCCTATGTGTTATGCCTATTGTGCATATATTTAATAATTATTTCCATACAACTTTACTAATTGGGATTCATATGGATAAATATGTGTGGACAGGAGGGTGAGCCTGAGCAGCCATTCTCAATGTGACAACAATTTTGTTTAAATTTTGTGACTGACAGCCTATATTCTATTTCAATTCCAACCTTGGTAATGAAGTCATATTTTTCACAGGGTTGTCCACATTCATATACCTTGCATTAAACAACAAGTTAAGAACGCAGGGGGCAAAGTATCTTAGATGCGCTTTATGTAGTCCATCTTCAGAACATTGCAGTTTCACTATGGCAGACCCATATCAATAACACCCGCTGTTGCGTAATACCGTAGCATAGTGTATGTACAGTCAGATTCCATTAGCACCGCAGTCGTCTTGTCCTTATGAATTTTCCCTTACATGTTTCCTTGACCTCATGACATTTTCTACTGAGGTCAAGGAAAAAGGGTTAGGAAAAGGGACTTTTTTTACTTTTCAACCACAGCTTTATTCTTGTCTGTCACCCTTTCAGTTGCCAGATTGTATTTGCAATACCAGTTAGTTAAGCTTTCCATCTGTTACAGTTTCTAGTTGAGATTTCTGTGTGTATGACTTTTTGTCTTTTTGCCTTCTCCTTGCCTGATTTTTTTGCCATACTGACTGACTTCCTGTGTATGACCTCTGGCTTTCCAAGTAAAGACTTTGATTTTGAACTTTTATCTGGGTTGAGGTTGAAAAGTCTTTTTTGCTTAGGAAGGTTCCTAACTGAGTGAAATGACCTGGAAGCATCTAGGTGGCAGCCATGATAAGAGCTGGTTGAATCCTCTAAATGGTAAGGAAAGGTGCTTCAGTTCTTCCTTTCTTATCTCATTTTGCATAGGATACACTGGATTTTCCTTTATGAAAGGAAAGGAGATAATGCTGTCCCAAAGTTCCTTGCGGCAGCTGCATTTAAAGCCACAGCCTTAGTCAACGCTTCCCATTGTGGAATGCACTAAAAATGAATCTTCTCTACTTAACAAATGTATGAAAAAGAGTAAAGGTGCCCATGCTAGGAAACTCTATATATATATATGTCTGAATATAATTTACTCTGGCCCATTGCTTAATCCATTATTTCATGGCTCAACTTTCTCTACTTGTATATTCCTTAAATATACTTATATTATTTCAACATTTTGTTTTTACATCCTCTGAGTCATTGATGGTTAAATGTACCCTATCTACTTGAATTGCACGCCTACAGCATTGAGTTTGTCACTATATTTATCTTTCATTTGTTATAAATAAAATTGGTTTAAAAAAGAGAACCTAGTGCAAGTGCAGTCGGATTCTTTAGCAGCTTGGTTGTATTTTACTAAGTCCTTATTATTCTCATTCACATCTCTTCTTTAACCTCATGACGTCTAATTGAGGTCAAGGAAAAGTTGGAAAGGAAAGGACATTTTTTTGACTCTATTACTATTATGCTCAACTCTCACTCCTACAGAAACAGCAGAAAGACGTTTTCAGTGAAAAATCTCTGACAAACCCAGTGTAAACTATCTGCTCAGCACCAAGCAGCAGACAGAGAAAGTTAGCAGCTGGAGTACATGGTGGAGCATATAGCAGCTAAAGAACCAGATATTTCCATCAGGACTATGTGGAGACCAAAACAGAGTGAGAGTTAATATTGGACTTAAATTCATCGGGTGCACACAATCCAAATTAATGCTGTCTCTCCGCTGGGTGTGTCAATAGGCAACTGTTTGTTAGCATAACAACTTAATAAGGTGATGATATGTCAGTGTTGTGTTTACAGGTTGGTCCACTGCCCCCAATTCGGCACAAAGGATAAAATGGTAAATGGCTGCATTAACATAGTGCTTTTATCCAAAGGGCTATTAAATTTGTCTCCCATTCACATACACAATCCCACACCAATGGCAGCGCGCTACCATGCAAGGTACATGCTCAAACCTACAGAGCAATTTAGAGTTGCTAGTTAACCTAACCTGCATGTTTTTAGACTGCATGATAGGTTAAGTTAGGTGGAAACTTATATAACACACACCAGTGTCACTCCCAGGGCCAGGCCAGGCACATGAGGCCACTGCAGGTGTGACAAAAAATGCCCACAAGAGTGACCTGCAAGAGGGTAGGAACTGGAAACAAATTATATCAAGAGAGGTAAGCTTTGGATCTTTTGTGAGTAGAGGGGCTAAGCTTCCTACTTGATGAAAAGAAACCGGGGTTGCATCTTGCGGAAGGATAAATGGTGACAGTGCTCCACTATAGAAAAGAAGTCTTGTTGACAAAAAAATATTTCCATACAAACTAACTACTGTAGACCCTTAAAAGGGTGGGAGGCTTCGGCGAGTTAGGCACAGTTTGTAATAAGGACTGCTGCACGTGTTACAGATGCTTCTGTGTGATGCTTCTCAGTGGTTCTAAATGGGTACCATTAGAACCATAAGAATTGAAAGCCTTCTACACACAGAACAAATATTACTATCAGACAGCTGGTGAGTTGTAATAACTGCAAAGGACATTGGTGATTTTAATCCTGCATAAATATGCCACATCTGTAGTTTGTAAATAAAAAAAAAGAAATGCCTTTGACATAGGTCCCTGATATTACTAATACCATTATAATTAAACCTTCTTCTCCAGTATGCTGAGTTGACTTACTTGGCAGCCTGTAGTAGGATTACTAGGACACCCAGTAATAGTAGGATTTTTTATGATTCATTGATCTAGTGGTACAGCTACATTTATAACAGCTTGCATCAGAAAAGGTTGAGAGCCAACTGTGGGCAAGAAGATGTAGACTTAATTGTAGTATCAGTGTCATAAAGCACAATATGGCACAGTGTTATTTACCATAAACATGATCAACTGTTGATTTTCTTTATGATCAACATACATTAGAGCACAGAGGACAGGACAATTTATTTAATTGTATATATATATATGTATATATTTTACATGCAAAATTTAGCCGAAACCGGTAGCTGGCTTTTATGTTGTGGCTGATCAGTGTACTGCCATATGCAAAAACATGTAACAGCGCAAATAATGAAATCTTTTTATTACAATGATAAGAATAACTGGTATAAAAGAAGTTCCATTTGCTTTCTGAGGGTAAACATAACTGATCAGTAGTGCTTTAAAACATCCAAGAACCAGCTGCCTGAATGCTGTTAACAATTTTAAATCAGGAAAACTAAATGATCAAGGTCAAAAGATTTAAAAAAGATGTTCCATTACTTAAGAAATGTCCACATACTATTTTATTCATCAAACACCATCGGTGGTAAGAGCGGTGACCTGGTTTGATCATGCAACTTCTACTGATGTTGAAGCGGTGCCTGCAATAATTGCACATACGTGGTATCACTCTGGAGCAAGTGGCACTTCCCTCTCATGTCGAACATTTGACAACAATTTCAGCTCTGTGCTTCATCGATTCTGTCAGAAGTGTCTGTATGTAAATGACTCTCAGATAATCTCCAAAGTCAACTCCTGATATTTAAGCCTCCTGACAGAATTTCACCCTTTATCTCAGACACTTGTAATACCCTCTGTTTTACTATGTACACAATGCTGTACAGCAGAAAAACGAACTGAATTACTTCTTTTTATTTTTTTGCTCATATGTATGCATTTTATTTTGGAAATCATTCAGACTTTGAGTTTGTGCAAAAAGACTGTGCTAAAAGTTACAGTAAACAATCTTAGTTATTGATTGAAAGCTGATTGAAAGCTCTGGAAAAAGTAGGAAAAAAATGTTGCAAGATTCTTTATTTGAAAAAAACAATGTTGTCTTGTATCTTATTTTGAAAACAGAGGAGTTAGAATTTGAGCGGTGTGCCATCGCCTCATTTTGTACAATATATTTACATATTTTTACAATCTTTCTGATTTCCTCAATGTTCCCAAATACAGGAAAGAAACATGGGAGTCCCCTGGCTCTAAATACTAAAACACCCCATGAGCCTCAGCTGCTTTAGCTCTGGAGAAGAAGCCAGTCTGAGGCTGTAGATTTGTCGCTGCATTTGAGAAGAAAACACAGCCCCATAGCTGGTGAACTTGTTCACAATTGACCCAGAATCTGAAAGTTAATTGATTTAAGATGCAGATTGTACCTACAGTTTTCTCAATAGCATAATCTTTAGCCTTTTCTTTTCTGTAAGCAGTGCATGTATCAGAATTTTAAGTCTGGTGTTTAGATGTTTCCTACAGAAATGCACCCAGGGAGTGGAGGTGTAAATTAACTACGTAGTTCATTCACTTTTTTTCCCCTAAACTAAGCCATCACATCACCTTTCAAATGCACTTCAGAAAGTACAACAGTACATGGACACATCAGTGTTCACATGGCTGTGACACAGTGCTAATTCTGATCGTCCTCAGTTCAGTAGCACCTTCAGTCTATTGCTAAATTCAAGCTCTTACATTCAGCTAAGTACAAAGCTAGCCTTTACAAGCAGTTAAGTTTAATAGCTCGATGGCCTGTTATTTACAACCGAGTAATGAGATCGTGATTGTTTCTTTGGCTTTCGCAATTGTTTAATAAGCTTTTAACGAGCTGAAGATGGGGCTCTCAGTCAGGGAGGAGGACCACTACTTTAAAGCTATTGTTTCAGTCAGTGACAATGGTGATTTAATATAAAGTAGTCAATTCACTTTGAAGATCTAGTATTAATTTGAAGATCTGGTATAAACATTTACTTAACACCTCCTCACTTTACTGTGTACTTAATAACATTGATCAGCCACAATATTAAAACTGGTGACTGGTTTTAATTTTGTGGCATGTGGTGTATGCACATGCTTGTACTTGTACTCCAGATATTTTCTATTGCAGTTGTTAATCTGATGATTCACCCAAAAGAGTTTCATGTCTGTCCAAACCTTCAGGTGCTTCACTGTCACTTCAAATTACCCAAGCAGAAAATTAATGTGACTTCTGGAACCACAGGCATCTGAAATACCTCCTCCCACTTCACAGCTTTATAAAAACAACTATAACCATTCTGCTCAATGCTTGTTTATGTTGGACCCATGAAATCAAGTACTTTTGCAGTGAAAAGTTCAGGGGAATTTCATTATAATTTAATTCATGTTCATAAATGCGATCATACCTTTAGGCAGCCCAAACAACTGGCCCTTCCAGTGGTAAAGGTATTTTTATCTTGAAAGAGTACTGATAATTTGTGCATGTATGGGTGTGATACTTTTTGTTTGAGGGATTGTTATACTGAGTACATTCCCTCCTAGAAGAGGACAACACTAGGTCAAAACCAAGTAAATGGCTGGACCATCCTTTATCTTTTTGCTTCTCTGTGTGCTCCCATATGCAATATTTTAATACAGCCGGATTCCAAATAAAGGGGTTCTTATGTACATGTTTTTCTGTTTGTTGTCAGACAAGTATGAAATAACGACTAAAACGTGGTCA